>NC_141388.1:33835158-33847658 GCF_017979445.1 Akebia trifoliata | reverse complement strand
TCCACGACCCAGATCCATTTTCAATTGGGTCCACGGCCCAGATCCATGTCAAACTGGGTCCACGACCCAGATCCAACCAAACTGGGTCCACGACCCAGATCCATGTCAAACTGGGTCCACGACCCAGATCCAACCAAACTGGGTCCACAACCCAGATCCATGTCCAACTGGGTCCACGACCCAGATCCAATCAACTGGGTTCCCGACCCAGATCCAATCAACTGGGTCCACGACCCAGATCCATGTCCAACTGGATCCACGACCCAGATCCAATCAACTGGGTCCACGACCCAGATCCATGTCAACTGGGCACGACCCAGATCCAATCCAACTGGGTCCGACCCAGATCTATTTCAACCAGATCTATGACCCATATCGAATTAACAAAGATAACAACGGATCAATCAATTCAAATACATGCAACTTTCTCACAGAAAAAAAAAAAAAAGGGAAGAGATTTCGGAAAGTACCAATTTCAGTCCTTGATCAAAGTCGGTGCCTAGAAAGATCTTACCCTGTTGATACGAGGGGGATAGACTACGTCTATTCAGGGAACAAGGTGATTTAAGAGTGCCATTGTGCGCCGCCTCTTCCTTGGAGATCGGCCTGGCCGGCGATGATTTCATAGAACTGAATTGGAGGCTACCGAAAACTATGGGTTATTTTAACTCGACTTATCTCAGAAAACTACTCTTCAAAATGTTTTCCCGACTCCGTGTCGATGCCAGCCCCGTGCTGATGAAATTACCTTTTTAATAATAAAAAAAATGTCTTACCGACTCCGTGTCGATGCCAGCTCCATGCTGGTGTAATTTCTTTCCAAAATGTTTTCCCGACTCCGTGTCGATGCCAGCTCCGTGCTGAGGTAACTTCTTCTTAAAATGTCTTACCGACTCCGTGTCGATGCCAGCTCCGTGCTGAGGCAACTTCCTTTTAAAATGTTTTCCCGACTCCGTGTCGATGCCAGCCCCGTGCTGATGAAATTACCCTTTTCAAAAATCGTTTTACCGACTCCGTGTCGATGCCAGCTCCGTGCTGATGTAACTTCTTTTTAAAAATGTTTTCCCGACTCCGTGTCGATGCCAGCTCCGTGCTGATGTAATTTCTTTCAAAATGTTTACCGACTCCGTGTCGATGCCAGCTCCGTGCTGATGTAATTTCTTTTATAATAAAAAAAAAAAAACGTTTTACCGACTCCGTGTCGATGCCAGCTTCGTGCTGATGTAATTTCTTTTCAAAATGTTTTACCGACTCCGTGTCGATGCCAGCCCCGTGCTGATGTAATTTCTTTTCAAAATGTTTTCCCGACTCCGTGTCGATGCCAGCTCCATGCTGATGTAATTTATTTTCAACTGTTTTACCGACTCCGTGTCGATGCCAGCTCCGTGCTGATGTAATCTTCTTTTAAAGTGCTTTACCGACTCCGGGTCGATGCCAGCTCCGTGCTGATGTAACTTGCAAAATACTTTACCGACTCTATGTCGATGCCAGCTCTGACTGATGTAATTCTTTTTTCTTCCAAACGATCCAGCTCCGCGTTAACAAACCACGTTTTTAAGTTCCCTAACTAAAATTCTCTTTTGAGTAGCATCCCTAATAATTACCGGACTTAATAAAACATCATGCCTTTTCCTTTCTTGTAAGTAAGATGGTAATGCTTGATCTTCTGTGTCCACAGGTGGCCAAACGAAAAAAATACAAGCATCCCGAGAAGCCTCCATACTTTCTTCGATCATCTTCATCAACAATGAGTAACTCAGATGACCCACAGCCCGTTACGAATGAACTGGCCGAGGCTAACGCTATGATAGCAAAGCTGTTAGAAACAACGAAAAGGCAGGAACAAATCTTGACGGCTGTTTTGAGTAGCACTAATTTTCTGCAAGCACAGGCAGCTCGGCACCAAGCATCTGGATCAAACCCTGAACTCCCTGAACAAACACGACTAGATCAACAGACCACCCCACCTCCTGCTGTACCAGTATACCAGGGCCCTCCACTCTACATCCCACAAAATCAACCACCTCCGGTGGTGATCCCAGACGATGAGTGTAATTTCAGGGTTCCCGAAGCCAAAAGTTCTACAGATGACAAAATGGCCCAACAGATCGAGTCCCTCCAGGAAGAAATGAGACGAATGAAGGGTACAAATACTTTAGGAGGGACAAGATTTAGGGACCTTTGCTTTTACCCTAACGCACAACTACCGGCTAAGTTCAAATGCCCGGAATTTGAAAAGTATAACGGGGTTGGGTGTCCTTTGTCGCACCTCAAATTGTATTGTGGATCGATGTGTCAATATGGCGAGGACGACAGATTGCTAGTACAGTTATTTCAGAGAAGTTTAACAGGGCCGGCACTCAAGTGGTTCTCAGGATTGGACCATACACTCATCAAGAGTTGGCAGGACTTGGCAGAAATGTTCTGGCACAATTACCGGTTCAATACAGATGTGGGTCTGGATCGAAATGATATGGCTAAGATGACGAGGAAACACAAGGAGACAGTTAAAAAGTATGCCCAGAGATGGCGGGAGTCCGCTTCACAAGTACGGCCCGCAATAACTGAACAGGAGATGAACACTACGTTTATCTCAACACTGGGGCATGCCTTTTACACTCATTTGGTTGGACACACTACAGGCACATTCTCGAATTTAGTTCAAGTAGCAGACCGGGTCGAGGACGGGATCCGAACCGGTCTAATATTTGACTTTACAGCCTTGAGTGCAACAACGGGGACCTCAGCACAAAAGAAACCAGTGCCTTTTGTCAAAAAGAAAGAGGATACCCAGGTCAATAATGTACAACCCAGCCAACCTCTCATCATCCAGGCACCAGTTCAAAGGCCACAGGCACCACAAGCCCCTTGGGCGCCAGTACCTCGAGCTGCTTGGGCTCCAGCACCACATAATCCCTTCCGGATGGTTCCTCCACAAGCCATGCCAGCACAGCCAGCACAACAGTATGGACAAAATCAACAAGCAAGACCGAACAGGGTTAATAGAGTGTTCACCAGGTTACCGATGACGTTGTCAGAACTACTTCCCACATTACTACAGGGAGAGTATCTTACTAAGAGACCACCAAACCCAGAAGCTTCTAAAGGGCCAGGGTACAATCCCAACCTCTTCTGTGAGTTTCATATGGGTGCACCAGGACACTCCACTAATCAATGTTGGCAGCTCAAACACCAAGTGCAGAATCTGATTGACCAAAAAGCCATCATACTGGACGGTCCTGCCAACCCGCCCCAACAACAGAACATCAATCAAAACCCCCTACCTACTCATAATGGGGAGGGGAGTGGGCACAGGGTAAATGTCATTCGTGGGGAACTCGACTTCAATCCCTCGGATCTGATAGCACCCGTCGGAACGAAAATCAGGGTCCACTTAACCCAAAGATCAAAGATGTCAACGATTAACACAGTCAACCACTATGCAACAAATCCATCACAAAATTCACAGCTACCTCTCAGAATGGCCAACCTCACCATCCATCCCCTTCATCAAGATACTACCACTCGACCACCTTTAGTCATACCTTACGGATCACCCCATCATCAAAATACGACCCGACCTCCCCTTGTTATACCCTACACACCACCATATTCCCAAGGATCAACTCGACCCCCCTCCATATACCGTACACTTCATCTCCACGTCCACCACTCGTCATTCCATACACTCCATCGACTCCTCACATAACTCCCTCTACCATCACTACATCCAAATCATCACCACCACCTCTCATTCTCAATATGAAGCCCAATCCACCTCCCATAACTATACTCTCGCCTAAATCATTCCCCTATAGCTCCGATCAGGCAATTCCCTAGAGTTACGAGACAACAATCACCACAACCGCCGGGGTTGAAATTATGAAGAAGGCGATGGTGGCCGATATCGATCATATGACAAAGGCAGGGAGATGTAAAAGAATACCAACAAAGGGGGTAAGCATCAGGGAAAAGACTGAAGAAACGACACAAGGGATAACAGATGAGGAAAAGAGGAAGGAAAAAGGAAAGGGCAAGATAGACGAGAATGACCAGAAGAAAGAGGAGGTGAAAGCGACAGATAAAGAAGCTGAAGCAAAAGTGACAGACAAAGAAGCCACAGACTTTATTAAGCTCATTCTCAAGAGAGAGCATAACATAATAGACAGATTGAACAAGCAGCCAGATCAAGTCAGCATCCTAGGACTAATGCAAAAATCGGAAGAACACCAAAAGGCATTGTTAAAAGTCCTAAGAGGATCACATGTACCTTTGACCACGACACCAGCGCAGTTAGAGCAAACAGTTGGCCAAATCATGGCCCACAATCCTATTATTTTCACTGAAAGTGAGTTTACGCCTGAGGGGACAGGGCATGTCGAGCCACTGAACATTATGGTCATATGCAAAGGCATGATGGTTGCCAGGGTGCTGATTGATAATGGCTCAGCGCTTAATGTTTGTCCACTTGAGACCTTCCGAAAGCTGAACGCCGATTGGTCGTATGTGAAACCCAACAATAAGGTTGTTCGAGGGTTCGATAGTTCGAAAAGGGACTCGCTGGGCGAGGTGAACCTACCAATCACAATAGGACCTTGCACCTTTGAAGTGACGTTTGAAGTCATGGAAATACCAACGACCTTCAACTTGTTACTGGGTAGGCCTTGGATCCATACTGCCGGGGCTGTGCCTTCCTCGTTGCACCAAAGAGTCAAATTTATCATGGGGCAAAGGATGGTATCAGTATTGGCAGAGAACCTTATCCCAGCTGGGAGAGCCCCAGACGTGCTGTTCATTGATATAGAAATGACGAAGGACAAGGCACTCTACCATTCATACCAATTCGCAGCAGTCAACCTCATCGAAAAGGGAAAGGAGAATGTAAAGGCGAAGCTATCGAGAGCGAACATTATGGTTGGTCGGGTCATGAAAAGGGGAGGTTACCGGCCCAAGCAAGGGTTGGGACCAGGGGGAAGAGGAAGAGCTACACCAGTCGAAGCAAGCAAATATACTCCTTATTTTGGTCTAGGGTTCAGACCCACAAAGAAGGATATAGCAGAAATGAAAGAAAAGAAGAAAGAACTTCGACTAGCAAGAAAGCAAAATCGGGAATCGAATGTCTGGAACCCGGGCCGAGTCCCTCACATTAGTGTCAGCTTCTCAAAGTCCCATATCAGACCCGACAACTTATCAGAACCACCACGGGCAAAAAGGGTAAAAACGGTAAATACCGCACCACTGCACTTTCAAGAAGACTCAATCGTCGAGTCCCAATCATCCTTCGTAGAAGGCATTGACGTTTTGTTCAATAGGGATTCCGAGGAAAGTCCATCGGAGGCCGCTCCAAAATCCATCGAAGTAGAAATCATTACCAGCCAAGGGAACGAATCACCTTTTCCCACCGGCATTGACTGGGCATCAGTCGTTATCCCACCGAGTTTGGGAGGGATTGTACCCCAACCTAACAACAACAAAGATCAATCGGAGATCATGGTTATCTCCGAACCACCAATCGAATCATCCAACAAATCACTTTCACATCTCATTCGTCCCCTCAGAGAAGGGGAGACTCTGAACAATTGGGAAGAATTCCCTCTAACCCTTGAGGCTACCATAGCCTCCAAAAAAAAAACGCCGTTAGGCAACATCAGTTTGCCCGAGGATCATAACGAGCCCTCGTCCTCGGGTAAAGACTGTTTTGAGGGCTCCCTATCTTTACTAATGCATGACTGTTCTTCTTATTTCAGATGTCCTGAAAATAGTACTCAAAAATCAAAAAAATCAAAAATTCTTCAAAAATCAAAAAAATCAAAAAGTCTACAAAAAACAAAAAAATCAAAAAGCTTTCAAAATCTCAAAAAAACAGATATATTCCAAAAATCAAAAAAAGAGTTTTCTCAGAATTTAAGGGATTTGTCTCAATCGAATGGACCTTTGGACAGAACAGAATATGAAAAGGATGAGTATGACTTCGATCTCGAACTCGACTTTGATCTCATGGGGATTGAGGAAGAGTCTGAGGACGAAGTGGAATACCCTCCTAAAGAAATCAAGGACCTGTTAGAACGACATGAAAAGGGTGTTCAGCCAAACATTGAGGATACAGACTCAGTTAATCTCGGTACTGAAGATGACCCACGTGTTGTAAAAATCGGAGCCTTGTTAACCCCTCAGCAGAAAGAAGAAATGATTGAACTACTGCGTAACTATCAAGACATCTTCGCCTGGTCCTACAAAGATATGCCCGGTTTGGACACAGATCTTGTTGTTCATAAGCTACCGATCGCTCCTGGGAGCAAGCCGATCAAACAAAAATTAAGAAGACTTAAGCCAGAATGGACACTCAAAGTCAAAGACGAAGTGATGAAACAGTTTCAAGCAGGATTTCTCGCAGTCTCCACGTACCCCGAATGGCTAGCCAATGTCGTTCCGGTACCAAAGAAGGACGGGAAAGTAAGAATGTGTGTCGACTATCGGGATTTGAACAAAGCCAGTCCTAAGGATGATTTTCCACTGCCTCACATCGACACTCTAGTCGATAGCACAGCAGGGCATGGTATGTTCTCATTCATGGATGGTTTCTCTGGGTACAATCAGATAAAAATGGCAGAGGAAGACCAAGAAAAGACAGCATTCATTACACCCTGGGGCACTTTTCATTACAAAGTCATGCCGTTTGGGCTTAAAAACGCAGGGGCAACTTATCAACGCGCAATGACAGCCTTATTCCACGACATGATCCATAAAGAAATGGAAGTCTACGTAGATGATATGATCGCTAAATCAGGCATAGAAGAAGATCATCTGGTAAATCTGAAAAAATTGTTCGACAGGCTAAGAAAGTACAGCTTAAGGCTCAATCCAGCAAAGTGTGTCTTTGGGGCAACATCAGGCAAACTATTGGGCTTCATCGTCAGTAGAAGAGGCATTGAGATAGACCCAGCAAAGACCAAGTACATCCTCGAAATGAAAGCACCGGTATCAGAAAAGGACGTCCGAGCATTTCTGGGTAGAATACAGTATATCAGCAGATTCATTGCACAACTCACGCCTATCTGTGAACCAGTATTTAAGCTGCTCAGAAAAGATATGCCGAAAGCATGGAACGAAGACTGTCAAGAAGCCTTCGACAAGATAAAGAAATATTTGCTCAATCCGCCAGTCTTGGTTCCTCCTACGCCAGGGCGACCCTTACTGATGTATATTTCGGTGCAAGAAACGTCTATGGGCTGTGTACTGGGGCAACACGATGAGTCAGGTAGAAAAGAGCAAGCCATTTACTATCTCAGTAAAAAGTTCACTGATTATGAGGCAAAGTATTCGGCACTCGAGAAGACTTGTTGTGCATTGGTCTGGGCATCTCAACGACTGCGCCACTACCTCCTCAGCTACTCGACTATGCTCATCGCTCGAATGGACCCTCTCAAGTATCTCTTCGAAAAGCCAGCATTAACGGGTCGTACTGCAAAATGGCAATTACTGTTATCTGAGTTTGACATCACCTATGTCACTCAAAAGGCCATCAAAGGGCAAGCCATCGCCGACCACTTAGCCGAGCATCCATTGCCTGATTATGAACCATTGAAGACAAACTTTCCTGACGAAGCCATATTGCTCACTGAGATTGAAGACGATGATGAAGAACCGGGCTGGAAAATGTATTTCGACGGAGCAGCAAACCAGAAAGGGAACGGAATAGGGGCAGTCTTGATCAAACCAGATGGATCCCACATGCCAATTGCAATCAGACTAAAGTTCCAATGTTCTAACAACGAGGCTGAATACGAAGCGTGCATAGCAGGGTTGAAAGCAGCACTAGATCTCGAAGTAGATGAGATCGATGTTTTCGGAGATTCAAGCCTAGTAGTCTATCAAACGACTGGAGAATGGAAGACTCGAGAACAAAGATTGATCCCTTACCATGAGTATCTAGAGGAACTAAGCTCACAATTCGATAGAATCTCATTCACATATATGCCGAGAGCTAAGAACCAATTTGCTGATGCACTAGCTACGCTTGCTTCTATGATCAGTATTTCGGAAGACTTAGTCATTGACCCTATTGAGATTGGACTTCAAGACGAGCCAGCTTACTGCCTACCCGTCGAAGTTGAAGAATCTGAAGAAAAGCCTTGGTACTCAGACATCAAAGCCTATCTCGAAGACCGAACTCTCCCATCAGACGCAACGTCTAATGATCGAAGGACTATTCAGAAGCTAGCAGGCCAATTCTTCCTAAGCAATGGCATTCTGTACAAGAAATCACATCATGAAGTCCTACTCCGATGTGTGGCAGAACTAGAAGCAAAACGACTGATCGAAACCGTACATGGTGGAGTCTGCGGACCTCACATGAATGGTCACATGCTTGCTAAGAAGATCATGAGAATGGGATATTACTGGACAACAATGGAAAGTGATTGCTATCAACATGTCCGTAAATGCCATCTCTGTCAGATTTATGCCAATAAGATCAACGCGCCACCTTCAGAGTTGCACAATATGACTACTCCTTGGCCCTTCTCACTCTGGGGCATGGATGTTATTGGACAGATTTCGCCAAAAGCTTCAAATGGGCACCGCTTCATCCTAGTCGCTATCGATTACTTTACAAAATGGGTAGAAGCAGCTTCTTATGCCAATGTCACCAAGAGCACTGTTCTGAAGTTTGTCAAGAACAATATTATCTGCAGATATGGGCTTCCCAGCGGGTTAGTGACAGATAACGCCAAGAACTTCAAAAACAAGGACATGATCAAGATGTGCGAAGACTTTCAAATCACTCATCACAATTCTGTACCGTATAGACCCAAAATGAACGGAGCAGTTGAGGCCGCCAACAAAAACATCAAAAGAATTATCGAGAAAATGGCAGTCACTTACAAGGATTGGCACGACATGTTGCCTTTCGCCCTTCACGCTTATCGGACTTAATTTCGAACTTCAACTGGGGCAACTCCGTACTCATTGGTGTATGGAATGGAAGCAGTCTTACCCGTCGAGGTCGAGATTCCCTCCCTCCGGATCTTAAAAGAAGCAGAGTTGGATGAAACAGAATGGGTTCAAACCCGATTTGATCAACTAAATCTGATTGAAGAAAAGCGCCTTGCAGCCATTTGCCACGGACAGATCTATCAGAAACGAATAGCTCGAGCCTACAACAAGAAAGTCAAACCTCGGAATTTCTCACCAGGAGACCTTGTCTTGAAAAAGATCCTACCAATACAAGAAGATGCTAGGGGAAAATTCAGACCAAATTACGAGGGACCATTCATTGTGCAGAAGGTGATGACGGGAGGAGCTTTGATCCTTACAGAAATGGACGGACAAGTCTTCCCTCAGCCGATCAATGCTGACACCGTAAAAAAATACTACGCTTGAGATCTGACCCGAAGATGATGAAAGGCCATTTTTGCTATCCTAAAAACAACTATCTAACCCTAGTCAACCCCTTTGAGCCATCACATTCATTTCACAACCTGAGACTGGGGCAAGTCAACGTTACAAAAAAAAAAAAAAAAAAAAAAAAAAAAGAAGGAAAATCAAAAAGTCAAAATACTCCTGGCCCGCATGAGGATAAACTGTGAACGGCTAAAATACCAAAAAAATTCAAAAGCTCGGACACTTGATCCGAGCTCGACCCAAATCTCCAGCCTAAACAAGTTCGAGAGACGCTGGGAGGAGACATAGATCACCTTTTCGAAACAAAAATAGACGAACCCCAAGTCTAGCCCACTTTAGACGAACCTACCTTAACCTTTTTGTACCTTTCCACTACACTCAGCCTTAGCCAACACTTCATCCCATTAAAAGTCCTTTCGGATCAGGGAATGTTCTAAGGCATCATAATGACGGTGGCAGCACCAATGATCTGGCAGCTTGATCCGGACCTCAAGTCTTATTAGTCGTTGGAAGACGCGAGAGGGGAGTCCAGATCGAATATTCGAACAAAAAGAGTACTCGAAGTGTAGAGTAGCCGATCTTGCGGCTCAACTTGAGTTGCCTAACCACGAATAGTCGTCAGCAAACTCGAGAGGGGAATCTAGATCTGTTACTCAAGAAAGAGCGCCACTACAAGAGTAGAGTCGCCGATCTCGCAGCTCAACTTGAGTCACCAAGCCACAAAGACACAGAGGCTCCAAACAAGATCTGTAATGAAAAAATTCAAAAAAAAAAAATACAAGCATAATCTGAAAGGGCATAGTGAAAACCCGAAAGGGCGCTATGAGTAAAAAAGTCAGACTATGGCAAGATCAAAGCCACCGGCACGATGAAAACCCAAAAAGGCATCGATGCGCAAAAATGTGGAAACCGGGTCTGGTGAAAACCGTAACTGGCATCAGAGGCAACAAAGGGACAAAAAAAAAAAAGAACAAAAAAAAAAAAACAACTCCTGGCCCGCATGAGCATAAACTGTGAACTGCAAAAATTTCCAAAATCCCAAATCCCATGCTCAATCGATATTCACCCAGTACTGGGGCACTGGGGATGACTCTAAAAAGAGCCTGAGAACTGCTGACATCTATATCCTCAGTAGTTGGCAAAAACACAAATATCATCGAGATAACAAAGGTTTTTCGAAAAGTTTTCATATTTTGGATCTACAATATCAATTCGACAAAGACAAATCACCGAAAATTCAAATACTTTCAAAACTACTATTTTGGCCAGTGATGAAAAATCTAGGACTTACTCAAACTTCGTGTTTTCAAAGCAATAGATACACCTGAGGCCAAGTAAGTAAAAAACCTATTTTCTAATAAAGAAAAAAAAAATTCAAATGTATCTTCCAAGGCATGGATTGGAGCAGTTTGCCTCATCACTGCCACCTCAGTATCCGAAACATCATGACTCACCAGGGAAGACGTGAAGGCATCAGAATAGGGACCCTGAGTAAGCCTCCCCTGAGATCACTCTCCAGGCCTACTGAGGGGGACAATTGTGGGTACATAACCTTGATCATGCTTATGAGACTCTAAGTGAAGATGAGTACATACAAACATTTCCGAAGGGAATTGGGCCAAAACCATTTGGATTGAAATCAGAAGCTTCTCGAGAAATTGCCGTTGTTATCATGAATCACATTAACCTTGTCAAAATCCTTATAGATGTGAATCATTGACCCATCATTGTTTCAAGAGCAACGACTCTTGAGGTCGTATCAACGGGTTAGCAGAAAACTACAATGGAGCCCTTCAAGTGATGACAGCAGAATTTCAAAGTCCCTCCACCTCTGATTTCGACTTGAGAGAGTTTCTTTGTAAGGTATTGTAAACAACATACCGAGGGGATTAGCTTGTGTTCCAACAGCAAAACTCTCTCTTGGACCAGTGACAGCTGTTAACAACCATATTGCATGTGGTCCAGCGACAGCAAAACTCTCTCTCGGATCAGTGACAGCTGTTAACAACCATATTGCATGTGGTCCAACAACAGCAAAACTCTCTCTTGGACCAGTGACAGTTGTTAACAACCATATTGCATGTGGTCCAGCGACAGCAAAACTCTCTCTTGGATCAGTGACAACTGCTAACAACCATATTGCATATGGTCCAACAACAACAAAACTCTCTCTTGGATCAGTGACAGCTGTTAACAACCATATGGCTTGTGCACCAACGGCAAAACTCTCTCTTGGATCTGTGGCAACGGTTAACAACCATATTGCTTGTACCATTGAGAATCAAATGCACCATAACAAAAATCAAAAATCAAAAATTAAAAAAAAATCAAAAAATCAAAAAATCAAAAAATATTTAATTTAAAAAATCAAAAATCAAAAGTCAAAAATCAAAAAAATAAAAAAAATCAAAAAACAGCATTCTTGCAAAAGCTCAACTCATTTGTCTAAGACTTGTTAGAAAACTCCCGTTTCAAAGTTTTTCTCCAAACTATCACAAATCCGAGACCTCACACGAGCTCCGAGCCACGAGGTCAAGGAAATCAAAAGGCTCACCCTGTCAGACCCCGTGCTTGGGTAGCCACTTTTTACCATCAAATTTGTCAAATCAAATCAGTGTTTTCAAACTTGTCTGAGCAAAATTCTCGGGCCCGCACAAATCAGGGTTTCGTCTATTCTTTGCAGTTCTTTGCACGCAATTCCTGCAAAGAGGGGCAGCTGTAGACACCCAAATTTGATCGGGCCCTCGACGCGAAATGCCCCAAAAATCATAAAAATCAGAATGGACTCCGAAACCCAAACCTACAAAAATCCAATAACTTTTGTCATATTAATTTCAATAAACGGCCCAAGGCTTCTCACGTGGCCCACGGACCGAAAACTAGCCCACTCAACTCAACCCCCAAACCCATTTTTATTCTAACCAAACCTAAGCCCACTCAACTCAATTCCTAAACCCACTCTTATCCTACCCAATACCCAAGCCCATTCAACTCAACCCAAATCTATTCCTATTCAACCCAACACATTACCCAAGCCCAACTCTCTACCCAAGCCCAACATCACAACCAATCACCACAATCATCAAGGTGTGACACAT
>NC_141388.1:33655158-33830158 GCF_017979445.1 Akebia trifoliata | reverse complement strand
ATTAATTAATAATTATTTTAAAAAATAATTATTACTATAAAATTATCAAAAAAATAATAAATCAACACTCCAATCATCGATTTTAAGTAATAAATATTTAAATGGACCAAAATACCCTTTGACGATGAAAACAGACGATTTGATCGTCAGTTTTCATGCCAACCTGCTCCCAAACTTCCAACCACATATTTTTAATGAAAACTAGTGATTGGAATGCCAACTTTTGTTCTATACAAGTGACCCTATGGTCCACCACTTAGTCACTCTCATTTTGGCAAAAAATCCCCATTCTCATTTCGACAAAATCGAGTGGGGAATGTACTAAATTTTTTTTTATATTGTTAAAAATTCTTTCAATTTATTAATTATTTAATAATTATAAAATACATTATTATTTTTATAATAATTTTCCCTTATTTTTAAGGAAAATTATGAAAAGAATAATATAATAGTTATACATATTAAAAATGGGGAAAAATATCAATAACATATGTAATTATCAATAGTATTTGTAAGTATAATAGTAACAAATAATAATTATTAATATAAAAAATAATATTGATAATATATATAATTATCAATGTTATTTATTTTTCAATATTATATTATTAATATAATAGTTACAAATAGTAATTATTAATATAATGATAGTTACAAATAATAAAATATAAAAAATAATATATGTAATTATCAATATTTTTTTTCGATATTATTTGTGATTATTAATTACAATTATTAAAAAATAATCAAAATATAATGGTTATAATTTTCTTATTAAATATAATAAAATATAACAAATAATATACACAATTATAAATATTTTTGTTTTTCAATATTATTTGTAATTATTAATTACAATTTTTTTAATGTAACAATTATAATTATTAAAAAATAATCACTTTTAGGATTAAAAATAAATATAATTTTTAAGATTACATTACAAATAAATAATTACATTTTTATTAGTAAGGAAAATTATAAAAAATAATATCTTAATTTATAGTTATTAAAAAATTAATATATTAATTTATAAGTAGGTATAATTATTTAAAAAAATAAGATATTAATTTATAAGTATTAGAAAATATAAAAATGCAATTATAAAATATAAAAATAGTTTTTTAAATTTTAATTTTGTAATATTGTCAGGAAATATTATATTTTTCCCTTATTTTGAATAATTATAAAATAATATAATTTTGGGAAAGCTATTACAAAAATAATATAGTAAATTATTATGATTAATGTAGTGAATTTATCAAAAAAAAAAGTATAATAATAATTTTTAGGAATAATAATAATATAATTATTAAAAAAATATTATAATGTTTTATCAAAAAAGTAATAATAGTAAATATATATTAATTTATAGTTAGTAAAAAATAATAATTTTCATATTTATAATTATTTAAAAAATAATATATGAAAACCAACGGTTGGACGGCCTGTTTTCATAGGGGTATGTTGTCAACTTGAAAACCGACAATTGGACCGACGATTTTCATATGGGTATTTTTGTCAAGTTGAAAACCGACAATCCAACCCCGGTTTATTACTTTTTTTTTTATAGCTTTGAAAAAAAAAAACATTATTTTTTAATAATTATTAATTAATATATTATTGTTTCAATCATTTTCCCAAATAATTATTTGTAATAATTCAAATGTTTGTCCTAGTCTTCAAAAGATTATATAGCCTTTTTTATATTAAACTGATTTTACCCTTATCTATAACTTATTTTCAATCTGAATAAATCATAAATCCTAAATTAGTTATGTTATTTTTTCATTTTAGTATATATATATACACACGGGGCGGTTCATGGGACATACGTAAAAACATATGTGAAAACAATAGTTTTTCAAAATATAGGTTAGAGCTCTTGGATTGAGCTGATTTTTTTGCGAGGATGGTCACTATGATGAGAAGATCATCCTCACAAAAAATCAGCTCAATCTGAAATTTTTAAATCCATCAAAAGTGATTTACAAATTATTGACAAAAATTGACAAAAAAATCGACGGTCCACATTCTAAATCACTTTTAATGAGGTTAGAAGTTTCAGATTTGACTGATTTTTTTTTTTCGGATGATTTTCCCATCATAGTAATCATCTTACATATGTCCCTTGATCCGTTCCCTATATATATATATATATATATATATATAGGGTCTCGTTCGGCACCCTAAGTTTTACCACACACTTTAACAAACGCGTTTTGTCCTACATGGGTTAGAAGTTTTGGAATGGGCTGATTTTTGGTGAGGATGATCTTTATGGTGAGGAGATCATCCTCACCAAAAATTAGTTCATTCCAAAACTTCTAACCCCATCAAAAATGATTTACAAAAAATGGACGGTCCACGATTTTTCAACGTGTAAACATGGGGCTAAACATTTCGGAATGGGCTGATTTTTGGGGAGGATGATCTTCTAATCATAGAGATCATCCTCACCAAAAATCAACTCATTCCAAAACTTCTAACCCTTGTAGGACAAAAAACGTTTGTTAAAGTGTGTGGTAAAACTTAGGGTGCTGAACATTTCCCTATATATATATATATAAACGTTTGTTAAAGTGTGTGGTAAAACTTAGGGTGCTGAACATTTCCCTATATATATATATATAAACGTTTGTTAAAGTGTGTGGTAAAACTTAGGGTGCTGAACATTTCCCTATATATATATATATATATATATATATATATATATATATATAGGGAAATGTTCAGCACCCTAAGTTTTACCACACACTTTAACAAACGTTTTTTGTCCTACAAGGGTTAGAAGTTTTGGAATGAGTTGATTTTTGGTGAGGATGATCTCTATGATTAGAAGATCATCCTCCCCAAAAATCAGCCCATTCCGAAATGTTTAGCCCCATGTTTACACGTTGAAAAATCGTGGACCGTCCATTTTTAGTAAATCAATTTTGATGGGGTTAGAAGTTTTGGAATGAGCTGATTTTTGGTGAGGATGATCTCCTCACCATAGAGATCATCCTCGCCAAAAATCAGCTCATTCCGAAACTTCTAACCCATGTAAGACAAAACGCGTTTGTTAAAGTGTGTGGTAAAACTAAGGGTGGCGAACGGGACCCATATATATATATATATATATATATATATATATATATATATATATATATATAGGGAAATGTTCAGCACCCTAAGTTTTACCACACACTTTAACAAACGTTTTTTGTCCTACATGGGTTAGAAGTTTTGGAATGAGTTGATTTTTGGTGAGGATGATCTCTATGATTAGAAGATCATCCTCCCCAAAAATCAGCCCATTCCGAAATGTTTAGCCCCATGTTTACACGTTGAAAAATCGTGGACCGTCCATTTTTTGTAAATCAATTTTGATGGGGTTAGAAGTTTTGGAATGAGCTGATTTTTGGTGAGGATGATCTCCTCACCATAGAGATCATCCTCACCAAAAATCAGCTCATTCCGAAACTTCTAACCCATGTAAGACAAAACGCGTTTGTTAAAGTGTGTGGTAAAACTAAGGGTGGCGAACGGGACCCATATATATATATATATATATATATATATATATATATATATGATCTTTAATTTTTATTTGAAGGTCATGTAAGTTAAGAGAGTTGTTATTGGCATCCCAATTTTTACTTATTACA
Source organism: Akebia trifoliata (assembly GCF_017979445.1). Classification (NCBI taxonomy): domain Eukaryota; kingdom Viridiplantae; phylum Streptophyta; class Magnoliopsida; order Ranunculales; family Lardizabalaceae; genus Akebia; species Akebia trifoliata. Next base: position 33,826,511 of record NC_141388.1, on the reverse strand, counting down.
CCTCAAATTCTTAAATCATTTATTGAGTCCTACTGGAGTGACCTCAAGCTGGAATCTCGTATCACATTTCATGACGTTGAAGTGGATAGGAATCATAGATGCTTTTCATTGACTTTCACGTTATGAAGTGCGATATGACATTCCAGTTTGAGGTCACGTTAGCATTATTCTTATTTATCACATCCTAATTAAAAATTAAAACACACTCTTCAAACATTACAAAAGTTTGACTCAAATTATATTCTCAACATTATAACACAAATTCAAACAATTTATCAAGACCCAAAAGTTAGAAATCTAGCAAAGAGCGCTTCTATTGTCATCACAACTTTACGTTTTCTAAATCATTCACTTATTTGTTTTTAAGTAGGTGTAATTACGTTTTCTCACGTCTTTCAGTTGTCTATCCAACAACTCCCTTTCACCCAATGGCCTATGTTATATAGTTTTAAAATTCGACTCCAATGTCCACTGAGTTGATTCTAGTCAACTCGAACACTGATTAATTGATTCAGCAAATCAGATAAAAGAGAACTGCTATTGGCACACAATTTTTACTTATTATACCCAATTCCTTCAATTAGGGATTTTTCCCAACACCTGGGCTAGTTATGTCTAAATTCCAATTTCGATAAACTGTTCATTTTAAATCCCAAAACATGTTTTTCCAGTGAATTCGTCACTTTTATAATCGATGAAGTGGTGAACTCAACGTTGATAAAACCAACCTATTTTCATTTTTCAAGTTTTTCTAACTAAAATAAATTGAAAGATCAACTAAAAACTTGAGATAATGACTTGTCTTGATGATTTCAAATCAAAAGATCCATTCTTAATCAATTTTTATCCAAAAATAATGCAAAAAAAAAAAAATTGAAAACCCCTATTTTATCACATACTTTTTAAAATGTTTGAAAATAACTTCTTCCTTCTTAAATCCTTTTCGATGGAATGGAGTCTCCGAAACTCAATTGGGATGCCAAAAATTCTTTTATTTATTTCTTAATTTATGAAAACAAGGATTTCGAACGATTAGAACATTCAACCGTGAGAAATGAGGGAACATGGGTTCATGGATTGGCTAGAAAGAAACGGTCTACTAAATAGACTATTAAGAGAGGCTCTAAAACTTAGGAATTAATTAGAAAGAACTCTCTCCGCCTAGGACCTTTAAGTAATTTTTCATTTTTTAATTGTGATGTAATAAGTATGAGGTGTTGTTTGTTAAACTAAAAAAAATAAGTGCTGAATAGCATTAAGCGCTGAATTTAAGTGCTGAAAAAGTTATTTGTTTAGATGTTGAATCATGTTTGTTACACATTACTGAAGCTGGTAAATTGTCTTTGTTACCCTTACAATCATATTATATATTGTTTGCATGTTTCAAATGCCTATTTCTTCTTAAACATAATAAAATATATCATTTCTTATAAAATTAAAATACAATTCATTTTTAAATAATAAATAATACTCAAATCTTCAATTTATAAATAATAATTTCTATTTATAAAAGCACACAAATTTCAAATTAAAAATAATAATGTCATACAAATCACTAAAATTTAAAGTTAACATTAAAAGAATTTAATTTTGGATGGATAATTTTCGATGGAAATGAAGGATGTGTAATTATAAAAGCACCCTATGAATTAATAAGGGCAACCCACACCGTAGCCAATATTTTTTGTTTTAAAGTTTTTGGAATGAGCAAATTTTTAGTGAGGTTGGTCTATATGGTCTAGAAATCATCCTCACCAAAAATCAATCTATTTTGAAACTTCTAACCCGTCAAAAATAGTTTTAAAAAAAAAAAGGACAATTTACGGTTCTTGAACTTGTTTTGATAGGGTTAAAAGTTTCAGGATGGGCTAATTTTTTATGAGGATTATCTCCTCATTGTAAAGATTATCCTCATCAAAAATCAACTTATTCCAAAACTTTTAACCCATATAAGACAAAATAATTTAGCCATGGTGTGGGTTTATTAATTTGTGAGGTGCTTATATACTAATGTGGATATCATCATCACCAAAATTCAACTCATTCCACAACTTTTAACCCATATAAGACAAAATAATTTAGCCATGGTGTGGGTTTATTAATTTGTGGGGTGTTTATATACTTATCCATGGGATATAAAAAGCAATATCCTTTTAAGTATAAAGGCATACTCGTCTGTGCTAAAAAAAATGAAGGGCATACTTGTCCGTGTCGAAAAAAACGAAGTACTTATCGTTTCAGCACTTTTTCTTACCATCAAAATAGTGCTAAATTTTTTTCACTTATTTTCAGCAATAAGCGCTGAAAATATAGAGTAAACAAACGCGCTATTTTGACAAGAAATGCTGAATTTAATTTTTTTCAGCAATAAACGCTAAAAAATAGCGCAAACAAACACTGCCTAAGTCAAGGTGCTACTAACAACTCTCTTTAGAGAACCGAGTCAAATGGTTTATCTAATCCAATCACAATTTTAAATATCGTCTAAAATTGAAGTGACTCGCCCGAGTCATCTCGATATCATACATAAACGAGAAGGAAAAAAAATAATTTCTCACGTGTGCAAAATCTCACGAGACAAACGAGATGACTTGGATGATATTTGAAAATTTTTGGACAAATCCATAAAACTCAATCGAGTCAATTGGGATTTTTCATATTTTAAACAAAATAATTCATATTTTAGAATTTTAATACATATTTTATAATAACAAATTATAATTATTTATGTATACAAGTATAAGATTAAATAATTATAAATAGAGTTAAATGTTTTATCTTATTTTAAACAAGTTGAATCATTCGAGACAACTCGGTATCCTCGATGAATGAGAAGCTAGTTCCAGCTCCAAAAGCTGAAGCCAAGAGCCTGAAAAGCCATATTTAGTGGAAGCTTGTTCATTATAGAAGCACAGAAGCTACGAAAGCCTGTTCATTTTACAGTTTTTTATTGCTGGATTCTGGTAAAATAACTAGAATACCCTTAATGTTAATAATGCACAAAAATTGATCAAAATACAATAAATATATAATTACACTATATATATATATATATATATATATATATATATATATATATATATATATATATATATATATATATATATATATATATAATAAATTTATATTAAAAAATTATCAAAATAATTATTTTCAATTTAAATAAATATATAAATTTTATGATTTTATCAAAATTTCGACAACATCTCCTCTTAAAAATGGACATATTAAATTTTTCTGATAAATAAAATACCTGCATAATACACAATCTAATATCCACATAATGGACATATTTAAACTAAGGTTGCATTCAAACCCATAGAACATACAAAGTATGATAAATTGCAAATACCCAAAAGTGTGCACGCACTATGAGGTTACCATGGACTAATGAGATAGTACTGGAAATTTGCATATGATTCTGAGTGAATAAGTGCACTATTAACAATACGTCTCAAGCAAAGTCCATCCTAATGGATTCCAAAAGTCAATGAGCATGCCAAACACTAAAAAAAAAGAAAAAAAATAGAATAACAACTCCATCTTTCTTTATTATAGATTTCACTTATAAAAAACAAAGAAGGGCATTTTACTTTTGCAGTAATTTGAGAGATAAGATTAAGTTCTGTAAGTTTAATAGAGTGATGGACTAATGGCAATGGTTTTCATAATTGGCCAGAGATACTTCAGCTCATCAAATCACAAAACTTGAACCATGCTGAAAATCCCATGTAAGACATTTTTGTTTTCATTTCTATTATAAACAGGTAACACAACTTATCAAAAGAAAACATACACATACAATACATGCAATACACTCATTCATTCGGACATACTCATAATAACTAGGCACAAAATTCTCCATTTTTTTTCTAAAAATTCAAAATATTCTTTGAATAAGGGACTACCCGATTAAATTGGTGAATCAGCGAATCAATAAGATATTTGTTGATTAATTGTCAAATATGATAACATTTTTTCCCTTCACCCTCAAATTTTATGTTCATTCAATAACAAAATCTCAAGAACAAGATAGGGTTTTCAGGGAGGTTGAAGATGATGGGTATTGGTAAGAAACTGAAAAACATTATTCATATCCCCTGACAAAATTTTTACGAAACTTTCCCAAATTTATCATAATTGTGTTTAATGATTTAATAAAGCCAATAATACCCCTCCAATTTCCTCTTCTACCCCATTTCCAATAATACCACGCCAACTTTATTGTTTTTCTTCTTTTACCCCCTTAACCCCAAAGTGCAGGCAAACTCTATTACAATGATAAACAACAATATGGATTGTAAAAATAAAAATACTAGAGTTCTACCACATGATATAGGTATAAGAAAGCCAAACAACCAAAGCAACTATATTCTTAATCAAAATTAGAATAATATCACATTAACTGCAAAAATCTTAATATTTATTATATAAATAATGTTGACATAAATAAATAATTGAAAAATAGAAATATAACTACGTATTACAAAATATTTATACGAGGTGTTTTCTTTTCAGAGTCACATATTCCCAAATCCCCTCCATCAACCAATAAACAACATGCATCTACAGAGGCAGAAGGAAATGATTGAGAATCTTTACATGGGGAAGGTAATGACTCAGGGTCCCATAACATTGCATAGAAAGTTGATTGTCTTCTTCCAAGGAGAACTGACAATATATTGTTTTCATTCAACATATCATCTATGAATGCTTTCTTTACTAGTAGCTGTCTTTCTTCCTTTTGGCGATCTTTCAGACGAGAACTTCGTGCCCCTAGAAGTAAGGCTTTAGGTACTTTGGCATTCAAATAATTCTAGCAAATTCAAATTGGAGAAAAAATTAGGTGCCGACTTTAATAAGTTTGGACACCAAAAGAAAAGAAGGAATCTACAGAAGCATATATGAAGAATAAATGCATGGGAGACATCCTTCAGAAAATTAAATAAAAGGTAGGCTTATGCTCAATGTATAGAGCATGTGAAATCAAGACTGAGCCATCGGGAGAAAATGCACACACTATTTATTAGTCATTTAAAATACTAGACTGCCCATTTGACAAATTATCCTCCTATTAGCAATGTAGATGGTGTCATTGCTAGGTCATTCCTATATCCTACCATATGATAATCCTTCCCCACTAAATTGCAGCAATTTTAAATTAAAAACAGTTGAATAGAAAAAAGAAAGAAAGAAAGAAATATGCATCTCTTTACTACATGTAAGAGTCCAAGTGGGCTGAAACGTATGGAATAGCTAAGTTGGGTCTAAGGATCTCCAAGGGCATGCCACATTAATTTCCATATGTGAAGAAAACCCTGCCACATGGAAAACACCCTACAAATCCGCTCAATTATTGAATTTGGGAATTGGAATCAATGTTTCCATAGGTGTTGGAGGCTTACACCTCAAAACACACCTCTGGGTGAGGCTCTTATAAAATATTTTGAGGCTTTCCCCCCCCCCCCCCTCCCCTCCCCAATCACAGCTTACTCAAAGAGGAGTTGAAAAGGTTTAGGCCTTAGGGGATATTCACACATTTTTGGTACCTTTCATCTAAGGAGTGACGTATTGCATTTTTCCCTCTTTTTCCCCTATATTTTTGTAGTATCATTAATAGTCTTTATATCTATAAAATTATTCTTGTTATGAGATTCAATTTATATATAGTCTCCAGCTCTTCTTCAACTAGTTTTTTTTTTCTTCCTTGTTACTATCTTTCTCTTTATTGAACTCATGCCTCTGCTACTCCTTCTAGTATTAGGTGATATGTTTTTTTAGTTAGATTGGTTATAAAGTATGAAACTAAGGATATGATACAATTTTATTTCATTTTAATGAATTTGGAATTTTGGATTTTAAACTTCAAATCTTAACTTTGTCACTATAATAAAAACCTGCCAAATGGAGAGATTACATCAATGAGATACGCACTTCTCACAACTAGCTGGAAGAATGGTTAACACATGATCTCCAACATTATCAAGGACTATCATGTCAGTCAGTTATTTCATCGAACATATAGATAGTAGACACAGAGGGGAAATGAGAGAAAATCTGAATTAAACAAATAGGATAATCTCATATTGGAAATCTAGAATTAACGCATTTACAGATGCAAATATTTTGGCATATTGGTTTGGCTACATATCCTTTCCACTAATCTGTTATCGCATCTCACATATCCATCAAAATATGAAATTAACCAAAATACAAGCTAATAATTAACCAAATAAAAAAATGGATACCTTAAATATGAACTCTTCAAAATTATAAACAATCAATCAACTAAACAAAATCCAAGAACTCCCAAACCTGATTCCTAAATTAACTTATCAAACAAAAAAAAAACTAAAATTACATCACACACAAAACTCTTCAAAATCAGAAAAGAAAAAAATTTAATTAAACAAATAACCACCAAACAAAATGGGAAATAAAACTCCATATCTGAATCCAAGTTGCAATCCTAAATAAAACTCTTCAAAATACTCATTCAGCACTAAACTCTAACATAAAATTCTAAGACATAAAAATTCGATACCTTAATTGATTGTTAATGGCGGAAAGCAAGGGACGAGATCTGTCTTCTGCCATTAGGGTTTTTTGTTTGGTTAGTTGTGAGGAAAAGATGAGAGAGAGAAGGAAGGGATCTCTGCAACAGGGGGAAAGATGAGAGAGGCGAGCTGCGACAGTCGATCGACGAACTTGCAGGAGATGAAGATGAGAAACGTAAATCGTTTATCGATTTCTTATAACATGAGGAAAAGATAAGAGAGGGGAGAAGGGATCTTGACTGTCGATCATTTGGGGCGAGACTCTTGAAATAGATGAAGATGAGAGAGGCAAGAAAGTTGTCACAGTCGATCGATTTAAGTTATATTTTTGTTGAAAATTTGATTAAAGGTGGAGGCCATTTAGGTAATTATAATTGAACCATTTTTCGGTAAATGGCTTCGCACAAGAGCCTTACCAAGAAGCGCGCACGGGACATCTATGAAAAAGAGCCCTTTTTTGTCTTTTTTTTTTTAATCTGTGAAGATCAGGCTTTTTATGCTTAAAAGCCAAAAAAGTAAAAAAAGCGGGTTTCAAAAAAGCCCAAATGAAACAGCACGACGCCAAAGCGAGATTTAAAACAGGGCTCTATTTTCACTATGATATTATTATTATAAAGGGGGAGACCCAAACCCCATTCTTGAGGTACCCTGTTTCTTCTCTTCCAAATTCCAATGGCCAAAATTCGCTCAAATTCCCTTCTTTCTTTCGCTATTTTCTTCATCTTCTCCTTCACATCAACCATCGATGCAAAACAACAGGAGTTCTCAAGAACCCTAAACCCCAAAAAAATGGGTCTTACTAAGGAGAAATTAACCCATTTTCGAGTCTACTTGCACGATGTCGGTGGTGGCTCAAACGCAACAGCAGTCCAAGTCGCCTCCGCAGCATCAACATTCAAATCCGCAACTTTCTTCGGTGCAGTAACAGTGATCGATGACGCACTAACCGAAGGCCCAGAATTGGACTCAAAATTGATTGGAAGAGCTCAAGGTCTCTACGCCTTTGCTTCGCAGAAGGAAATTGGGTTGTTAATGGTGATGAATTTCGCTTTTATGGAGGGGAAATATAATGGGAGTACGATAAGTATATTAGGGAGGAATACGGTGCTATCTAAGGTGAGAGAGATGCCGATTATTGGAGGAAGTGGGCTGTTTAGGTTTGCTAGAGGTTATGTTCTGGCCAAGACTCATATGTTTGATCTTAAGTCTAATGATTCCACTGTCGAGTATAATGTTTTTGTTTTGCACTATTGATGTTTTTTTTTTTTTTTTTTTACTAACCAAAGGAGTTAAGTATTTTGCAAAAATAATTACTGAATCAGTCTTTTTTTCTTTTCTTTTTTTTTTTTTTAATGCTCACCAAAACGGTCATATATTTTATTTGGTAATTATTTATTTTTACTGAAACTGTTGAATATTTTAGGTTCGCGTTTTCTATTTTACTTATTTACCTTCAAGCGAACAATCTTTATTGTAAAAGATAATTATGAAATTGGGTAATTGACTGTTTCGATAAACATTAAAAAAAAAATGATTGCTTCAGTAATTTGGGTGAAGTACGTAATTTTTCGCTTTTGATTTTTTTTAACCTTTTGTTTGTTGTGTCTGGGGGCTATTTTGACATTTTGTTTCTTTTAATTTAATAATGGGAGCTATTTTATGGCAATAACATTTTCGAGTAAAAGGTCTTTGCCGTGCATTATTTATTTATTTTTAAAAATTACTGAACCACACGTTTTTTTTGTTTTTATTTACCAAAATGGTCATATACCTGATTGTATAATTAATTATTTTTACTAAATTGATTATACATATGTTAATCCATATGCAACAAAAATAAATGAAGGTAATTATGGAATTGAGTATATGACCGATTTGGTAAACAAAAACACATTATTGGTTAAGTAATTTGGGTAAAATAGAGAGCAGTTTTGATATTAAAAAAATTTCTTTTTTTGTTTTTTGTTTTTTGTTTTGTTGTTGTTTTTTTCTTTTTGTCTCTAGGATATTCTAAAATTTTGTTTCTTTTAATAATGGGAACTATTTTATGGGGGATAGAACTACCCTGCGCCGAATCCAGGCCTATGGCAATATCTTAAAATGAGAGTATATTGTAGAGATAATTCTGAGTTTACCTTTAACAACTCGATCTACAACTTTGATGTTGATTCCTCTCTCCTCCAACCGTTTGGTAGCACCAATGTAGTATCTGTTAAGGATTCTCGAACACCCAAATTAGATTAGAATGAAGATAAACCCTCCGCAAGTAAAGCTCTAATCTCGCCTGAAAAACCCCTCCTCCATCGATTTCTCTCTCTTTTATTGGATTTCCCTTCAATCCCTTGATTTTAGAGATTCTCTTCTCAACCTCTTCAATCCATTGATCTAATAATGGAATCTCCTCACCAAGAAAGTAATTAAACTACTTTAGAAGGAACGTAATTAATTCTATCAATCGCTCTTAGATTCTTGGGATCTATCTCTTATTCCAGTGAAGTAAAAGATAGACTTGGTTTAACACACATACGACCCTGGTTTGCCCTACAGGCAGGGTAAGTGTCAACAACTCTGACTTGCATCTGGGTAGAACTAATGTTTGGATTTACTCTGTCAGTATTGATTTGCAAATCTAATTTTAGATACCACTTACTCTAAAATGACTCTCTTCTAATTTGCTTTGGCTTTTGTTCAGATCTAGACACATATAAGGCTCAAATCATTTGCTACTTTTACCCTCTACAATTACCTTCTCTCGAGAAGACACCGGGTCTGTTCTTTACAGAAGCCAGCTCCAGTTCTAGAAGCTGGCTTCTGGAATAAGCAGAAGCTAAGAGCCTGAAAAGCCATATTTATCATAAGCCTGTTTGTTACAGAAGCACAGAAACTAGAAAAGCCTGTTCGTTTTACAATTTTTTATTGTTGGATTCTGGTAAAATGACCAGAATACAATAAATATATAATTACACTAATATATATATATAGGGTCCCGTTCCCCATCTTAAGCTTTACCCTACACTTTAACAAACGTGTTTTGTCCTACATGGGTTCGAAGTTTTGGAATGGGTTGATTTTTGGTGAGGATGATCTCTATGGTAAGGAGATCATACTCATCAAAAATCAGCTCATTCCAAAACTTCTAACCCCGTAAAAAATGATTTACAAAGAATGGATGGTCCACGATTTTTCAACTTGTAAACATGGGGCTAAAAATTTCGGAATGGGCTGATTTTTGGTGAGGATGATCTTATAATCATAGAGATCGTCCTCACCAAAAATTAGCCCATTCAAAAACTTCTAACCCCATAAAAAATGATTTACAAAAAATGGATGGTCCACAATTTTTCAACTTGTAAACATGGGGCTAAAAATTTATGAATGGGCTGATTTTTGGTGAGGATGATCTTCTAATCATAGAGATCATCCTCATCAAAAATCAGCCCATTCCAAAACTTCTAACCCATGTAGGACAAAACACGTTTGTTAAAGTGTAGGGTAAAGCTTAGGGTGTTGAACATTTCCCATATATATATTAAAAAATTATCAAAATAATTATTTTCAATTTAAATAAATGTATAAATTTTATGATTTTATTGAAATTTCGACAGCATCTCCTCTTAAAAATGGACATATTAAATTTTTCTGATAAATAAAATACCTGCATAATACACAATATAATATCCACATAATGGACATGTTTAAACTAAGGTTGCATTCAAACCCATAGAATATACAAAGTATGATAAAACTGCAAATATCCAAAAGTGTGCATGCACTATGAGGTTACCATGGACTAATGAGACAGTATTGGAAATTTGCATATGATTATGAGTGAATAAGTGTACTATTAACAATACCTCTCAAGCAAAGTCCATCACAATGGATTCCAAAAGCCAATGAGCATGCCAAACACTAAAAAAAGAAGAAAAAAAATAGAATAACAACTCCATCTTTCTTGATTATGGATTTCACTTATAAAAAATAAAGAAGGGCATTTTACTTTTTCAGTAATTTGAGAGATAAGATTAAGTTATGTAAGTTTGATAGAGTGATGGACTAATGGCAATGGTTTTCATAATTGGCCAGAGATACTTCAACTCATCAAGTCACAAAACTTGAACCATGCTGACAATCCCATGTAAGACATTTTTGTTTTCATTTCTAATATAAACAGATAACACAACTTATCAAAAGAAAACATACACATACAACACATGCAATACACTCATTCATTCGGACATACTCATAAGAACTAGGCACAAAATTCTCCATTTTTTTTCTAAAAATTCAAAATATTCTTTGAATAAGAGATTACCCGATTAAATTGGTGAATCAGCAAATCAATAAGATATTTGTTGATTAATCGTCAAATATGATAACATTTTTACCCTTCACCCTCAAATTTTATGTTCATTCAATAACAAAATCTCAAGAACGAGATAGGGTTTTTAGGGAGGTTGAAAATGATGGGTTTTGGTAGAAACCGAAAAACATTATTCATTTTCCCTGGCAAAATTTTTACGAAACTTTCCCAAATTTGTAATAATTGTGTTTAATGATTTAATAATACCCCTCCAATTTCCTCTTCTACCCCTTTTCCAATAATACCACGCAAACTTTATTATTTTTCTTCTTTTACCCCCTTAACCCCAAAGTCCGGGCAAACTCTATTACAATGATAAACAACAATATGGATTGTAAAAATGACAATACTAGAGTTCTACCACATGACATAGGTATAAGAGAGCCAAACAACCAAAGCAACTATATTCTTAATCAAAATTAGAATAATATCACATTAACTACAAATATCTTAATATTTATTATATAAATAATGTTGACATAAATAAATAATTGAAAAATAGAAATATAACTACGTATTACAAAATATTTACACAAGGTGTTTTCTTTTCAGAGTCACATATTCCCAAATCCCCTCCATCAACCAATAAACAAGATGCATCTACAGAGGCAAAAGGAAATGATTGAGAATCTTTACATGGGGAAGGTAATGACTCAGGGTCCCATAACATTGCGTAGAAAGTTGATTGTCTTCTTCCAAGGAGAACTGACAATATTTTGTTTTCATTCAACATATCATCTATGAAAGCTTTCTTTACTAGTAGCTCTCTTTCTTTCTTTTGGCGATCTCTCAGACAAGAACTTCGTGCCCGTGGAAGTAAGGCTTTAGGTACTCTAGCATTCAAATAATTCCAGCAAATTCAAACTGGAAAAAAAATTAGGTGCCCACTTTAATAAGTTTGGACACCAAAAGAAAAGAAATAATCTACAGAAGCATATATGAAGAATAAATGCATGGAAGACATCCATCAGAAAATTAAATAAAAGGTAGGCTTATGCTCAATGTAGAGAGCATGTGAAATCAAGACTGAGCCATCGAGAGAAAATGCACACACTCTTTATTGGGCATTTAAAATACTATACTGTCCATTTGACAGATTATCCTCCTATTGGCCATGTAGATGGTGTCATTGCTAGGTCATTCCTATATCCTACCATATGATAATCCTTCCCCACTAACTTGTAGCAATTTTAAATTAAAAACAATTGAATAGATAAAAGAAAGAAAGAAAGAAAGAAATATGCATCTCTTTACCACATGGAAGAGTCCAAGTGGACTGAAACTCATGGAATAGCTAAGTTGGGTCTAAGGATCTCCAAGGGCATGCCACATTAATTTCCATATGTGAAGAAAACCCTGCCACATGGAAAACACCCTACAAACCCTTTCCATTATTGAATTTGGGAATTGGAATCAATGTTTCTAGAAGTATTGGAGGCTTACACCTCAAAGCTCGCCTCTGGGCAAGGCTCTTATAAAATATTTTGAGGCTTTAAGGAAAGCCCCCCTCCCAAATCACACCTTACTCAAAGAGGAGTTGAAAAGGTTTATGCCTTAGGGGATATTCACACATTTTTGGCACCTTTCATCAAAGGAGTGACGTATTGCATTTCTACCTTTTTTTCCCCTATATTTTTTTAGTATCTTTAATAGTCTTTATATCTATAAAATTATTCTTGTTATGGGCTTCAATTTATATATAATCTCCAGCTCTTCTGCAACTAGTTTTTTTTTTTTTTCTTCCTTGTTGCTATCTTTTTCGTTATTGAACTCATGCCTCTGCTACTCCTTCTAGTATTAAGTGATGTTATGATTTTTTAGTTAGAGTGGTTATAAAGTATGAAAATAAGGATATGATAACATTTTATTTGATTTTTATGAATTTGAAATTTTGGATTTTAAACTTTAAATCCTAACTTTGTCACTATAATAAGAACTTGCCAAATGGAGAAATTACATCAATGAGATATGCACTTCTCACAACTAATTGGAAGAATGGTTAACACATGATCTCCACCATTATCAACGAATATCATGTCAGTCAGTCATTTCATTGAACATATAGATAGTAGACACAGAGGGGAAATGAGAGAAAATCTGAATTAAACAAATGGGGTAATCTCATATTCAAAATCTAGAATATTACGCGTTAAAAGATCCAAATATTTTAGCATATTGGTTTGGCTACATATCCTTCCCACTAATTTGTCATCGCATCTCACGTATCAATCAAAATATGAAATTAACCAAAATACAAACTAATAATTAACCAAATAAAAAATGGATACCTTAAATATGAACTCTTCAAAATTATAAACAATCAATCAGCTAAACAAGATCCAAGAACTCCCAAACCTGATTCCTAAATTAACTTATCCAAAAAAAAAAAAAAAAACTAAAATTACATCACACACAAAACTCTTCAAAATCAGAAAAGAAAAAAAAATTAATTAAACAAATAACCACGAAACAAAATGGGAAATGAAACTCCATATCTGAATCCCAAGTTGCAATCCTAAATAAAACTCTTCAAAATGCTCATTTAGCACTAAACTCCAACATAAAATTCCGAGACATAAAAAATCGATACCTTAATTGGTTGTTAATGGCGAAGAGCATGGGACAAGATATGTCTTCTGCCGTTAAGACTTTTCGTTTTGTTAGTTGTGAGGAAAAGATAAGAGAGAGAAGGAAGGGATCTCTGCAACAGAGGGAAAGATGAGAGAGGCGAGCTGCGAGAGTCGATCGACGAACTTGCAGGAGATGAAGATGAGAAACGTAAATCGTTTCTCGATTTCTTATAATATGAGGGAAAGATAAGAGAGGGGAGAAAGGATCTTGATTGTCGATCATTTGGGCGAGACTCTTGCAGTATATGAAGATGTAAGAGGCGAGAAGGTTGCCACAGTCGATCGATTTAGGTTATATTTTGGTTGGAAATTCGATTAAAGGGGGCATTTAGGTAATTGTAATTGAATTGTTTTTCGATAAATGGCTTCGCACAAGAGCCTTACCAAGAAGCGCGCACGGGACATCTCTGAAAAAGAGCCCTTTTTTGGCTTTTTTTTAAATTTGCTGGCGTGAAACAAACATAAATGATCAGGCTTTTTATGCTTAAAAGCCAAAAAAGTAAAAAAAAAAAAAAAAAAAGCGGTCTTCAAAAGCCTAAACGAACAGCCCCCAAGTATCGTCGTCATCTCGAGAAATATTCCTTCTCTGAATAAGTGTCATTATTAACATTAAGATTGACATTGATTCTCACATTGCTAATGTGGATGTATATTCGGAATCATAGATACTTTTCATCAAGACACGAGTGAAAAACATTTATGGCTATGTATACACTTCCACATCAGTAATGTGAGAGTCAATGTCAATTTTAATGTTACTCTAGCATGACTCTTGTATAAATCATATATATAGAAAGAAAAATGGTAATTATGTTGTGGCCTATTGGATGATGTATAAAATATAAAATATAAAGATAGAAACAAATGTTTTTCATTTGTAATTATTTTGTTACCTATTACATGGAACATAAAATATGAAAATAGAATTTTTTTTTTTATTTGAAAAAATAGTTATTTTGTTATTTATTGTACAAATCCTATATATAAAGAAACTTTCTTTTGATTGGTAACCATTTACTACTATAAAATGGATATTGTTTTGTCAGTTGTATAGCCATAAAGATAGAAGGTGAGGGTGGGGGGAAAATATTTCAGAATTTTTTTTTTGAATTTTAATTGGTCTGGGTTTCTTTGGTTCAGGTTCAATCTGATTTTAAGAGGTGAAAATCAAACACAAATCGAAAACTTTCGGTCTCGATTTGGTTTCAAGTACCGAATAAAATGTACATCCCTAATTATTTTGGTGAATATTTGAGATACCTGCATTTTTAAATTGATGACATGTCACTTTACCTCAGTGTTCTAATAGATATAAAATGATGTAAAAGCCCGTATCTTCTATTTATAACCAAAAGCTCTTAATTCTTCTTCTCACAAGGAGTCCTCTTTAATGTCTTCGATTATTTCTTTTTACCTTCATCTTCAATCTTAAATGTTGTTTATTTCAAATGCCATTCTCAAGAAGGCTCATTAATTTACCATAGATTATGAAGAGTTGGTACTGGAAAATTTTTGATGAAAAATCAAGGACTTTTTGGGTATGGTTGAAATAAGAACATTTAGGTAAATTTTTCAATAACCTATAAGAAACGACGAAGGTCAAGGGATGTATCATCAGTTTGAAAAGTACAAGGGGGTTTCTCAAATATCCACAAAAAATGTGGAGGTTACAGTGGGATCAATTAATGAGTACTTACATTTACCACAAACATAGATTTGAGAAAATAAAGGTTGATTTTAGGAGGCGTTCTCTGTGGTTAAGTAGTTGTTGGACAAAGTTTGGTTCATTGGAGTAGTACGGTATAAAAATTTCACCCTTAATGGTAATTTTTTTTCCTTTAAATAATTTGAAATTTCTCATAATATCATTGGAAGATCCAAATTTTCATTTAAGCTGATAGTCGAAAATTCGAATGGAATTAGAATTCAAATATCTTTAAGATATTGGAATGCATTTTGAAGATTGTTATATCTGATCAATGATTTTAAATCTTATCCGACACTGAGATGATTTATTGGAGTCATCTTTGTATTGTCCATAAATAAGACAAATAGACATGATGTCTCACATGTGCAAAATCTTGCGAGACAAAAGAAATAACTTAGACGATATTTTGAAAATTTGGAACGAATCAGTAAAATTCGTTTAGTCAATCAGAATTTTTTTTAATATTTTAATTAAAATAATTAGATATTTTTAAATATAAATATATATTATTTAAATAAAATATGATTTTATTATTAAACATCTTCTGATCTAAAAAAAATTATTATTATTTTTATATAAATATTTATGAATAAATAATTATAAATGGTGCTAGATGAGTTGACTCGTCCATGATGGATCCTAGTTGCAAACCGAGTTTCGAAACTAGGATCCGATCTCGATATGTGTTATTTACGTACAACAATTTTTTCTATTATATAGTAAATTTATATTTTTATTTTTCGCTAATTAAACTTTGAGAGAGGCTATTGATACAGTAGCTTTTGCTAATCGCACACCAATTCCTATAAAAAATCACAAAAGATGGTGTGGAGGTAGGAAAACTCGGAGTGGCAATAGCAACTCTATAAACTCTTTACGTCTTAAAAGCCAAAGAGGCCCTTAAAACCAACCCTCCAAAAACTTTTCTTCTTAAAAGCAAATCTTCTGTCTCCAAGGTCTCAGTTCTTCGTGTTCGACGGCTTGCGAGACTGATTTCAGGTAACTCTCTCTCTCTTAGTTGTTTTGTTCTCTTTAATTAATTTTTTATTTTTATATTCCAAATTTTTTTATTATTCATTTTAATTTTCTGCCAAAAAACTCTAGATTTTGTTTTTGCCAAAATTCCATCGTTTTTCGATTTCCCAAAATCCAATCTTACCTTGAGGTTTGAAGGTTGTAGTAAATGGAATATTAGGGTTGAAGACTGGTTAGAAAGATGAAAAATCAAGGTTTGAAGAATTCGATTTTGAGAATAAATTCTTTTAGGGTTTTTTTTTGTACATGTCGAAGATGAGGGCATTGAAATCGGAGAATGTTTCTAGGGATTTCCAAGTGATCAGTATAAGAGTTTTAGGGTTTTTGGTACAGATTTCCTAGAGATTACCATGATCTGATCAGGATTTATTTAGTGTTTTCGAATTTACCTTCCAAACGAATCGGATTTGAATTTGAATTCGGATGCTAATATAGAATATGTCAGGATTTAGATTTAGATTTTGGATAACGAATTGTTTTCTTTATGGAATTTAGATTATTCAAATACCGTCTTTTTACAGTTCTAGTTTTTAGGGTATTTAGAATTGTATAATTCAGCTTTTTAGTAACGATTGCTCGTTTGATTTGTAGGGTTTCTTTAGATTTATCGGAAAATGCCAGCCACCGCGGGTAGGGTTCGCATGCCTGCGAACAATAGGGTGCAGAGTAGTGCTGCCCTACAAACACATGGGATATGGCAAAGTGCAATTGGGTATGATCCGTATGCACCCAATAAGGATGAAACTAAGCAATCAAGCCAGCCGAAGTCAGCCAATGCCGAACCTGAAGGTGAAAATGCCTATACTAGCTTCCAAGGACTTCTTGCCCTAGCCCGCATTGCTGGATCTAATTCTGATGAGACCCGTGGTGCCTGCAAGAAATGTGGCCGTGTTGGCCACCTGACTTTTCAATGCCGAAACTTTCTCAGCTTTAAGGACAATAACAAGGATAAATACCCCATTTCTCTTCAGGCTTCAGTTGTATCTGGGTTGGATAAATTGAAGGGAAATGGAGCAAAGGTGGATAGTAAAGGTGTTGTGGAGAGCTCTGATGAAAGTTTGGAAGAGAGTGAGAGTTCGAGCTCGGATTCTGATGTGGATTCAGAAATTGAGAGGATTATTGTTGCTCGAATGGGAAGAAGGGGTGGTACTAAGATGAGGCTCACAAGTAAAAATGGGGCCTCAGATGCAGAGGGACTGGATCGTGAAGAAAGGATGAAGGGAGGTAGATCAAAGAAAAGGGTCACAAGTGTGAGGGCTGGCAGTGGTTTGGATGATGAGGATGGAAGTGGTAGGGGTAAACGAAAGGAGAAGAGGAAGAGAGATGAATCTGTAGATGAAGATGATGACTCAGGTGAAGATGATGAGCATCTTCATCTTCACCGCCATGAGAAACACAGCAAGGAAAGAGAATGAGAAGTAACCGAGATAGGCATTAAAAGCGAAAGAGTAGGTGGAGAGCATCACTATCTGATTCTGATGCGTACAATTTGGATGATTTGGGGGTTAGCCAAGGCACAAAGCAGTTAGAGAAGAGGAACAAGAAACATCAGCACCGAGAAGAGGCGTAAGATAATCCCACCTACTATCACATAGTATTGTTTTATGATTAATAATGTCAAACATACTTTTTATTTTATAATTATAAAACACGCTTTCTTGTATAGTGTTCTGTTGATGAATTGGCACATCAAGATACCATAGAAAATTTGAACCATATGGATGTAACAGTGTGGATGTGGGAAATTACATGCAGCTTTTCCACCTCCTCTTTTAATTGTTAGTTACTTTAGCAACACATGATATTGCATGTTATGCAACATACATGTTTAAATTGATAGAATATTTATGTCAATGTATAGACATAACGTATTTACCTTGAAAATCTAGCCACTGGCATATGGGAAATTATATCTTTCAGTTATACAAGAGTCTAAGAGTTAAGAGTTAATACGCACCAATTAAGGCCCTGATGCCACTTACAAAGAAGGAGTATCCATTTTATTCATATAAGTGAGAACTTGAATCATCAGTGATTGATTCATCTTCAATTTGAATGAAAAAAATAGCATGCCATTCATAATGTTGAGAGAGTTTTCTTTTAGAACACTTTGGTTTATCATGCTCATGATAAGTATACAGCATGAAAATAATATAAATTTAGAATAGCTGATATACATTAAATTTCTTTGAAGTGTGCCAGCGTGTGTCCGAGACTTGGGTGTTATAGAGTGTCCAACATGACCAATTCTTAGAAAAAGGATTGTTCGTATCACATAGGCATTAAACACATAGGAAATATGGTTTGGGAACCAGTTGGGAGACTTGTTTTGGTGCAGGTTGCAGTCTTTAAAAGAAGGGGAGGATGGATGAGAGTGAAGTGAACAGAGGTAGTAACAAAAGACTTGTAGATACATCCCTTGGTAGTAGTGTGGGAATAAGATTTCTTTAACTACAAAAATAAAGGAGTAACACTATGTAGATCAATTCATTGATTGACAGGTATTTTGGCCACTTGAAGCTACAATATGTATTGTGGATATTTTTTTTTGATGGGTGTATCGTGGATACGAAGGTGCCAACCATGGTAATAAGTTGGTAAAGGTGTGTGGAATGTTGATCCCGCAACTTAGGTTCAAATCCCATTGAACTCACTTTCACGTTGACTACAAACCACGTCGCTTGCCTAGCAAAAAAAACATATATCTATATATATATCGTGGATATGCAAGTGCATCTTCTTCCCTTTCACGTCTTTGCTTCCTCAGATTCCAATTGGGCTCCATTTTCCTCAGATGTAGATATGTTACAAGAAGTTCAATTTTTTTGGGGAACCTGGTTATGTGGAAAGTAATTCTTAGAGTATAAACATATAGAATAACTAGTGAGCTAGATAGATATTCCAATCTTAGAATATGTAAGTATTGTCCGCAAGGTGCATTGTGGACACAAATAGAAAATGAAATGCTAGTTCGCGAATCAATGAGAGGGTACCTCTGAATGTGCCCAAGATCCCGGTGCTTGAACAATATTGACTTCAGCCAAATGTGTATGATTCACTTTGTTTGTGAAGCTTGAATAACATGCAAGAAAGGGAAAAAAATAGATAGATGTGTAAGAGATCCTAATGCTAAAACTGTAGAAACTTAACTCCGCACAACCTTGCATGAACGACTGGGTTAACCATGCACGAGTTAAAAGAACTTCATAGAACCAAAATGACTTAATTCCAGCTTAAACTAGTCTTTTAAGTTTTCACTGCATAGAACCAAAATGAGTTTATTCCAACTTAAAATAGTCTCTAGTGTTAACACTGTATGAGAGGTCTTTTTTATTTTTATTTTTTTGAAGTGATGATTTGAAAAAGATATTTTATTGGCTTTATTCAGAGTTCGTTAATGATGGTATCAAATCCTCTGGTTTTGCAGGAAGTACAAGAGTCATGATTGATTAAAACATATTGAAGCACAATTGGGTTCTTCCACTGAATCTGCGAAGAAGACAATTTTGGATGGAATAGAGCAAACTCGTTATAAGTTTCTAACACTACAAAACTAATGATTGACCTGAAACAGATCATGTTAGATTCACTTGTACAGATTCTTTTGAATCTACAAATGTCTTTTGGGATTGTAAAATAGAATGGTTACCTACTCAATTTCCTATACTTGAGAAATGTTGCCACTACCCATTATCTGCCTCTCTCTCTGAGCTTTTTATAATTGCAGATCCATCTTAGTATAGTCAGTTGGTAAATAGCTTGATATATTTGGCATTTTCTGGTTGTGTGTTCAGTCCCCCCCAATTCATTCTGCACAGGTTCATTCGGGCATCCATGAAGCATTGTGTGGTCTTCCAATTGTGTGTTAACGCCTCGTGGCTGCTTATGATTCACTTCTTCAGTTTTTTATATTTATTATTCAATAAATTATTAATTAATTTGGAAATCATTGATTATTTTGGCAAGTTTTTTCTATTTTTTGGTAAAATTCTGATAATTTTTTGAAACTGTTGGAGATGTTGCTTCTGGTAGCAAGTTGGAAGTAGACCCTCAAAAAGGTTTGGTGACATTTGTTCCATTAAAGTGCTTTGAGTTTGTGCTTATCTGGCTTCTGGGTTGCTTAATGGTTTGAAATGGTATAAATTATTAACAGAATTAATTGAAGCAGATGATCAGACCGGGTCAAATGGTTAAATTTTTTAGGATTGTAGTACTTGGTTCAATTTGGGGCCACATCGAAATCAAACCAAAACTGTTCTACTAAATAAGAACCACAACAGGACCAAATTTGACCTTATAACTGAACCAAACAAATCGAACTAAGGACAGTTTGGTTCGGCTCTGTTCTTGGGTTGCCAATAGCCTATTGACCTACTTCCAAATTTTAATGGAAAAAAAAAAAAATGAATTGGATTTGTATTTTACGTAAGTTCGAGGCCGTTAGATTTTAAAGGCACTAATGGCTGGGATTTCATGAATGAAACTCAAGTATAAAAATTAGTTGGTTCTACGTTTTTCTAATCTAGAATAGAACCAAAACTAATTCCAAACTTAACCAAACCAGTCCAAGCTATTTTTTTTTTCGCAGAACACAATGAAAAAATCCAGTGAATTAGAATGATCAGATTAAAAAATTGATTAGTACAGATTTGTTGTACTGTATGATTCGAGTAAAAATTGCACCACAAATTTCTTGCAATCATAAAGACAGTCAATTCTCATGATCTTATTACATGTCTTTCTTGCAATCATGGAGGGATATCAAGGATTTATAGGGAAAGATTACCTCACATGGAGGGATTACTCTTTACTATCCAAACCTTTAAACTAAGAAAATTTAATGTTATATTACTTGAAATTTAAATGTGCATGAAATAAAGAAAGGGAGTGATAGAAGAGGGGAGTTAGGGGAAATTAACTACAAAACAAAAATGTAAATGTTGCACCCCACATTGGTGCTTTTTATTATTATTATTATTGGCTTCTAAAAAGGTGAGAGATTATTTGGATAGAATTTAGGAGTGTGAAGATCTCAGAGAAGGAAAATTTACAGAATTTAAAATTTCAAAAATTTTCCTCCTCATTTGTCTTGGATATGGGGTCTTATTTATAAGTTTTTCGAAGACTCTTGGAGATAAACTTGTCAAAATTCCTAGAGTTCCCAATATTATTAAATAACCATCAAGGAATGACTTCATTTGCCATCCATCATCTTTTCTTTAATGATCTTTTACATACCTATAAATCTTATCAATCATGATAACCAAGGAATAGGATTGTAAAAACCTACAAGTTTCCAAGGAATTTTATGGTAAGGTTAAAAGTATCTAAGACCCTTGACTTCAGGTCAACCTCTAGAGAACTAGTCCAAATGGCATGTAATTTGCTGCTTGAGTTTGGATTTTTAAGACATTCCACTACGTCATATTGTATTTATTGCGACGTCAGAATTGCACTAAAAACGACTGCTAAAGACTGTCGTTAATTGCGATAGTATTTTACTGTCGTTTAATCGTTGTTTTAACCAACTAAGGGTAATAAGTAAAAATTGGGATGCCAATAGCCATTTAAAAAAAAAAAAATCCTCAGACAGAAGCTCGATCTCTGCAACTGTCGAACTTCTCTCTTCTCTCATTCACACTCTCTACTAGTCTCTGTCTCTCCTCTCACTCTCACTCTTACTCGACTGCTCTTCTCTCTCACTCTCTCTCAAATTCGTCGCTCTTCTCTCTCTCTCTCTCTCTCTCTCTCTCTCTCTCTAAGTTTCAAGAAGAAGATCAACTCTGTGATTTTGATCGATCGGAGTTTAATCGAAAGTCGTTTGATCTCTCACTCATAGATTCTGTGATTTTAAAGACGTAATCAGATTTCGATTTGCAAGTTTTATGGCAAAATCGATCAGCGTTTGATCGAAATTTTTAGGACTTTGTTCGATCTCCCTCCTTTTGTTTGGTTTGTGATCGAATCTTCAGGTATGTTAAAGTTTTTTATTGAATCTCAGATTTTCCTTAATTAATTTAGGGTTTCAAATGTTTTCTTCATTGTTAAAGCAAGTTTTAGGATTTTGTTTGAACCCTCCTTCCCTAATCATTTTAAATTATCTTCTATCACAGAGGAAATTCATATAAGATCGCATTTCAACAACTAAGTTTCGATCTTTCTAAGATTTGACGCGAGTTTTTGCTTGGTTTTTTTTATCTAATCTGAAGGTATGTTAATGCTTTTGATCGAAGGGGTTTTAGATTCTAATTTTAATGTTATTTGTCAAAATGCTATATATTCTTGGATGTTAGTTGTTTAATTGATATAATTATAAAATCTTCATCTAATTTAGTTTTGGATGTTAGTTGTTTATGTCCACAAATTTAACTCCTAAACAAAATCTTGATGTACAAAATCTTGATGGACATTTTGATGTACAAAATCTTTATTTTGTCGGCAGGTTTGCGTGCTATAAAATCGATTTTTATCATTGTTGGATTTATCCTTCGCGGCATTCATTAGTTTTCATCTGGTCTTATCGGCATATTCTGAATTTTTCATTCTTGGAAAATATTGGTTTCAGGTGGTGCTCGTTCTATAGAATATATTCCCAATGCGAGAGTTCCCCTTCTTAAATTTGACAGCATCCATCAGAATATTTTTTGCGGTATTTCAATTGGTAATCTGGTGGGACAAATTAAATCCAAATTCTTTCGCTGGATCACTGAGATAGATGAGTGCTTCCGCGATATGATTTTACTGGTCTGTATCAATATAATACCAATAAAGATGGGCGGTGTGAAGGCTTTTGTTGATGGGTCCTTGGGTTCCAACAGTGCATTTTTTTATGAGGTATGTAATATTGGAATCTCATATCATGCAAAATATGTCATCAGTTATCTTGTATGTTGTTTTCTTGGTGCTTTGTAGTTTCATATCATCATATTTTTTTTGGTTCATACCATCCAATGATGAAGGTTTTAAATTTCCGTAGTTTTGTGAAAAAATTACAAGTGCCACAAATAGATAGTTTTGTAGTCTTGTAGTCTCATATCTAACAATTATCTATGCTTCTTATAGCCTTACTTAGACAAACCACACAATTATGGTCTACAAGTGACACCAGTGGATAGCCTTTACAATATGACAGTGGAATCAGATAAATCAGGGTTTCAGGTTTTTTTCTTGTCTTATTTCAAATCTCATATCTTCTTTAGTTACTTCTTTTAGTACTGAAACATGAAGCCATTGATGAAAATCAGCTATTCATGTTATAGGTGATAAAGTGAATGACTTGATCTTAGATTTATATGAATCTGTGGTGTCTTCAAATGGAATGAGAGATCGAAGATTCAGGGTAAACCCAATTGCAAAAATCTAAGAAGGTTCATGTATTTTGTATAATATGTAATTTCACTGTCTTATTTTTGTGTTAATGGGTATCTTAAAGCTTAACTTGTTATGAAAAACGACTGCTCTTCAGAATGAACATGCCCAACATTTGGCACAAGGAGCCACAGCTCATTTTGGACAACAAAGGATCATTGCTTCAGTGCAGGTCATTATGTTCCACAAACTTAAGTAAAATTTGTGTTGTTTTACATATTGTCACCCTATAGACTTATGTGGAATCATTGGCTTTACAACCAGAACACTTACTGGATGATGTTGATTCTGCTGCAAAAAAGCTTGGGGTGGACAGGGCTAAAACATGATCATATTTATTTCGATCACTAATAGCTAGAAATGCACGAGTAACATTTGGTTCAGATTGGCCAATAAGAACTTTTTTGTTTTTATATTTATAAGTTTATCATCAAGTGATATGCACAATTGTTTTGGACTTAGTCATAGTTCTATTATTTCAGGTGGCAGACATTAATCCTTTAGGGGGGATCAAGACTGCAATGAAGAGAATACCTCCGGGT
Source organism: Akebia trifoliata (assembly GCF_017979445.1). NCBI lineage: Eukaryota > Viridiplantae > Streptophyta > Magnoliopsida > Ranunculales > Lardizabalaceae > Akebia > Akebia trifoliata. The sequence continues at coordinate 33,802,311 of NC_141388.1, read as the reverse complement.
TGGGAGAATTCTTGGATACCATCTGAGTGTGTTACATTTACCGATGCTTTAAATGCATAAGAAAAATGTCATCTTTCAATTGTTTTCCTTCTCTACTTTGATCAATGATGTTCTTATTGCATTGTCCTAAGAATCTGTTTTGTTGCAATATCTTGAATTATTTCAATTTTTTGACAGTGATGCATACTATTATACCGATTCCTGCTCCATCATTCTCTATCAACACTTAGTGCCTTATGTCTTCTATTGATATTGATCTGAAGCTTACTATGGCAGGTACACCATTTCAGCTGCTCATGCAAGCTTCCTCGACAATGATTTGGGATCTCTGTCTCCCGGGAAATTTGCAGATTTTGTTGTCCTGTCTGCTGATTCATGGGAGGAATTTGCATTAGAAGCCTCTGCGTCTGTTGAGGCAACGTATGTTGGTGGTGTACAAGCTTATCCTTGACATAGATCTCAAAAGCAAAGGATTCTTCAACATGGATGGAGATTCAGTTATGATGAAGATGAGAAGAGCAGCTATATATATCATTTTGACAATAAGGTATGTATTTAGTACTCTTCTAAGAGTATGTATGCTTGTTTATTCTTACTAGAAGAATTAGGATACCCATTTGTAGAATCTGAAAATATGAGGATGGACCCATCATCATTCCTATGTTCTATATTAGTTATGAGGATTGCTCAAGTCAGGATACGAGGAGTGGAAGAACCATCGTCATGGCATCTGCCACATATATGGTGGTCAGGGCTCACCATTTGATGGGTTGCAGTATGAAGATATTCTATGTCAAATTTTGTCCTTGTTGGCTCCACATAACCAACCATCCAATCTGTTGACTTTTTCATGATTATTGCCATATCTTTTACAATTATCCAAGATAAAAGTATTCGTCTGAAAGCAATCGATAACTAAAAAACATAGTATGCTATATCAATTGCTTAACAACTGGTGCATCTCCACTTCTTTAAGAAAAATAGAAAAAAGGAAACTCAAGAGATTTCCATGCAGAGAGTCTGGTATACTTGCAGTTGTTAAGAGTAACTTGCATATGTGCACTCTTGTATTTTATTTTATGTGGATTTGCTTACCTTTTTTAATTACCAGCATTTTTTTCCCCTTCAATTTCATTTTTAGTCTAATTGATGTTGGTTAGACTTGGACTTGATGTAGCTTTGGGTAACCGTTGAAATTACATTTTTTTTTACTTTAGAAGGCCCCCAAGATGTCAACAGAAGAAAAGTAAAGTGATTTCAAAATTATTTACAGGTAATGGAGTAGGAGGAACATGTGTGAATAGAGGTTGTGTGCCTTCTAAAGCTCTTCTAGCAGTGAGTGGTCGGATGTGTGAGCTTCAGAATGAGCATCACGTAGGCCATGTCTTCTTTGCCACTTTTACCAGCTGGATATGTAATGGAAGTGCTAGGTATATTTTTTTTTTCTGTGACAATCTTCACTTATTTCGTATTTTTAGGACTTTTATGCGTCCCCAAATGTTTGGAATAAGGCTTTGATGATGATGTGTTTCTTCCAAATTTTCCTCTTAACTAATGGATGTATGTCTTCATTCGTTTCACGTATGCCTGTGAGCAAGCCATTCTACACATTAAGCTATGTGTATCACATCAGGAGTGTCGGGTCTTGTCTTAACCATGATTTATTATATAGTGGGTTCAAATCCTTATCTCCTTGGTAAAATAATAAAATTTCACTTTTGGTGCAAGGAAATGGATCATTTAACTAACATCTTTATTCGTGCAAGTTATTACTTCTGACAATATTAAATTACTGCATCAATTATGGCTGATTCTGAAAAGTTTTGTTTTCCTCTAAATAGCAGTCTAAATCAACAAAAAAGGATTACGACATCCCTTTTCTTATCATATAAAAAAGGAAGAAATTTTACTAGTGAATTTGTAGTTTTTGTATAATGTTTGTCCAACATTTTTTCATGAAATTTTTACTATTGTGTTGAGGTTAGTTTACTACTACTTGTACAGGTTAAGAAATTAACCTACTTCGGAAGATTAGTGTCTTTTACCCTTTTTTTTGACAAGTGTCTTTTAATAAGAATTACTTATTTTTGTTCCTAGAACCGGATCGTTATATTTGTAACCTCAACTATAGATATGGCAAGTAGTATGCAATAAAGTGCTGTCAATTTTTGCCTTTGTCGCATTATAATCACTTCTATGACATATGGCTTGGTTAATTACATTTTTTTATGCAATTGATGCCATTTTCAACGGGAAGTAATTGAAATTATTATTTATTTAGTAACGGTTAAACAAATATTAGAATTTTGATATAGGAATGACTTTGGTTGGTTCAGGTGGATGTCAAACATTTCAGAAAGCCCACAATGTTGTTTGAGTTGATGGGGATGAATACTCTGATTGTTTATGCTCTAACTGCTTGTGAGCTTTTTCCAGCAGCCATTCAAGGAATATATTGGCGTTCACCTGCAAACAACCTCGTATATCTACATATATCATTTCATTCTTCTTCTTCTTCATTATTATTTTCATTGTTCTTCTTTCGATAGGTTTATTGTTGCTTAACTCGATATTCAGGATTTCATTTGATAAACTAACTTGGAAAACAAATTTTATCTGCTGCAAGTAAACAGTACATAATTGTTATTGCAAACTTTGTTTCAATCAAACAGGTGGGGTACCTTGGTGTTTGTATTGCTTGAGATCCTATTTTGGTGTCTTTTTTGCATTTTTAAATTTTATTGGGGTTCTGTGAACAGCTAACATGGAGAGGATAATGAAGGCACAGGCTCTGAGGGACTCGAGCATGGCTGGGTACATATCAAGCAAGAAGACAATGGAAATCAATCCAAATAATCCCATTATGGAGGAGCTGATGCAGACAAGAATTACAAGTCAGTCAAGGATCTGGTTCTGCTGATTTTTGAGACTACTCTACTCACCTCTGAGTTCAACTTGGAAGACCCAAAATAATTTTTAATGAACCATTTTTTTTTCAATTTTTTGTATTTTAGAAAAATAATTTTTTTAATGATTCATTTTTTTAAATTTATAAATTCAGAAAAAAAATAATTTTTTTATATTATAAATCAAGAAAAACGATTGTCTAAGACAGTCATTTTTTTCGACTATTCTAGTTTGGCGTGATTAAAGAACCACTTCTTTTAAAACGACTTCTTTTGCAACTGTAGGAGCCGTTGAATATTTTCAAAATAAAATAAGGTTTTTATGATTTATTGGTTTGTTTTTTCTTAAGTTAGTTTTTGAGATTTTTGTGTATATAAGGTTTAGTCCCACATTGCTTACAAGTAAGAAAGTGGTGTACCATATAAGTAATAGTCAACATAGTTAGTTGTATTTGTGTTACACCTTTAAGACTTTAATCCAATGCTTCGAGGTGGTGCAAAGCACCACCCTCACACACGCACGGGCACATATGACGTGCGAAAGGGCGATTGGGTGTTTAGGGCGCTTTGAGGCGCACTTTGCACTTCACACGAACACATCGTCGTAATGAGCTAGGGAGCCTTAAAGTTTTCGAGATACAGAACTATCCAACGGTTGTGGTTGATTCATGACGTGTGATGGATCAGTACGATCAAGTTAATATCCGATCGGGAATCGATTGGAGACAATGGATCGAAATAATACCTAATCAAGAACGATCCGATACGTTAGATCAAGGTAGTACCTGATCAGGTACGATGGATCGATATAGTACTGATCAGAAATGATTAGGTGTGTTGGTTCATGTTTGGCATCTAATCAGGGATGATCGAATCCGTTAGATTAAATGACAACTGATCGGACGCAATCAGAGCCACTAGATCAAACAGATACAACTAAAAGGTGTTAGTTTAAAGGCATGAGACACATACCTTCGATAGGATGCAATCTAGATCGTTAGATCTTAGATCAGACACAATCGAACGACTATTATACCAAGAGACATTAAATCATGACTCTTGGTCAACAGACACAAAAATGGCTATAAAAAGCCAACTAGAATTTAGATTTCTTCACTGAAAATTTTTGTATTCTCATCTCTCTAAGTTTAAGATCTAGGCATCATCAGTTTCTTATTTTTCGAGTGTTCTAGACTAAATCAGATCGTACATAATCTTATTTAGTAAATTGTGTGTGAGACTTCTTTGTATCCTGAAGGCATTTGTCTATTGATCCCTTGTATACTTTGGTTCAACTAGTAAGGGAGAATATTTGTCTAAAAGAGATCAAATCAGATTCAAGCCTAGAAGTTATTTTATTCTTTCATCGATTTAATCCCGTTAATTTCCAACAGTTTTAGACAAATATTCTTTTATTCGATGGAGGCTTCGACTTTTCATTCTCTCCAAATGATGAATCAAGATATGTCACGTCTTGATCGTTTCGATGGACAAACACTTTACTAGATGACAACAAAAAGTGTTGTTCTTCCTCATTCAATTGAACATAGCATACGTTCTAGATGATGATTTAGAACTCATTCCTGAGGCTACTCCACAAGATAGTACGGAATTGAAAGGATTGCATAAGAAACAAAAGGCAGATGATTTTCTATGTAAAAACTACATTCTTAATACCCTCTCTAATTCGATTTACGATATCTACCGTATGGTCAACTCAACCAAAGATCTCTAGAAAGTCTTGGAAAACAAATACAAAATAAAATAGGCAAGTAATCAAAATTTTCTTATTAGTAATTATTTTGAGTTTAAGATGTCCAACGACAAACTGGTTCTGTCACAAGTACATGAACTTTAATTGATCATTGGGGATCTTAAGATTGTCAGAATTGATCTTCCAGAAGATTTTCAAGTATGAGCTATCATTTCAAAGCTTCCTCAATCCTGGATAAGTTATAAGAAGAAGATGAAGCATGAGGAGAAGAAGTATACATTGAAATCTCTACAACGTCACCTTCATATAGAAGAAGATGTTCGTAATAGAGAACATAAAGATGAAAAAATAGAGAAAACCAAAGTAAACTTGATTGAGGGTGATAAGCCCAAAAAAGTTGATTTTAGGTTAAAACCTAAGAAAACTTACTCATTCAAGAAGAAATTTGATAAAAATAAGAAGAAAAACTGCAAGTGTTTTTATTGCAATAAAACTGGTCATTATGCACAAGAATGCCAACATTAAAAAAAGGAATTCAAGAAAGAAACAAATACAGTAGTAACAAATGAATCAATAGTTGCTACAGTTTCCCATAATCGTTCACTTGTAAATGTTGTGTCAAACAATAGTGGTTGGTGGGTAGACATTGGAGCAATAGATCACTTTTGTAATGATAGAATTCTCTACACAAGATATGAACCTTGTGGTGAAGGTACAAAATTGAAAATGACAAACAATTCTCTTTCCAACATTCTCGGAGTTAGGATTGTAGGTCTTAAATTCACTTCTAGAAAAACTGTACTTCTTTTCAATATTTTTCATGTTCCAGATCTTTCTTAGAATCTCGTGTCAGGAGCCCTACTTAATAAATCAAGTTTCAAGCTTGTGTATGAATCTGATCAACTTACCTTGTCAAAGAGTAATGAATTTGTCGGACATGGTTATTCTTGTAATGGCATCATACGCCTAAATTTAGATAATGAAATTTCTTTTATTTTGTATATTGTTGATTCATTATGTTTGTGGCATAGTAGAGTAGGACATATTAATTATGATTCAATTAAACGTATGATTAATCTAGGACTTATTCCTAAGTGTAACTTAGAGAATATTTCTAAATACCAAACCTGTGTTCAATCTAAGATAACTAGAAAATCATTTAAATCTGTTGAAAGAACTTCTGCTATCCTAGAACTTATTCATAGTGATGTATGGAACCTTAATAGTCAAACACATGGAAGCAATAAATATTTTATTACCCTCATTAATGATCACTCAAGGTACACATATATTTATTTAATGAAAACTAAATATGAAGTTTTTGAGAAATTTCGAATCTTTAAGGCAGAAGTTGAAAATCAACTTAACCATAAAATTAAGATTCTACGTTCTAATAGGAGTGGTAAATACTATCCAAATGAGTTCATTAAGTTTTGTGAAACTCATGGCATTATCCATCAAATTACGGTTCTTTACACGCCCTAACAAAATGGAGTTGTAGAAAAAAAGAATAGAACCTTAGTTGAAATGGTAAATGTTATGATTATTAGTTCAGGTTTATCTTATTTGTTCATAGGTGAAGTAATTCTTTCTGCTTGTTATATTTTGAATAGAATTCCAACAAAGAAAAATAATGTTACTCCTTATGAAATATGGTTCAAAAGGAAGCCTAATCTTAATCGTCTCAAAGTGTGGGGGTATCTTGCTTATGTAAGAAAACCTAATCCTAAGAGACTAAAGTTAGGAGTTAGAACTTACAAATGTGGGTTTATTGGTTATTCTCATAATAGCTTAACTTATTGTTTTCTTGATCTGGAAACTGGTGATATCATTGAATCTGTAGATGTAGAATTTTTTGAGAATTTGACCAAGTCAAATCCTCATAATCCAATTTTGACTTAGTGTGTGGAAGAAACCAAAAGGTTTTTATCTACAAATTTTGATATAAAAGATTTATGGGAGGCTGACGTAATGCTAGGAATTAAAATCCTAAGGAAAGACAATGCAATAGTTTCGTCACAATCTCATTATATTGAAATAATTTTGAAGAAATATGGTCATTTTGATCATAAACCAGCCCCTACCCCTATGGATCATAATATCAAGTTAATGAAGAACACTGCTCGTGCTAAAGCTCAATTAGAATATGCCAGTGTTATTGGAAGTCTTAGGTATGCTATGCATTGCACAAGACCTGACATTGTACACGTAGTAGGTGTGTTTTTTCGTTTTACTAGTAATCCAACTACCGAGCATTGGAATCATGTATCTAGAGTTTTAAGGTACTTGAAAGGGATTTTAGACTATGGACTACATTATCAAAGATATCAAAATGTACTTGAAGGGTACAGTGATGCAAGTTGCAATAATATTGAATCAAATTCAATGTCTACAACTGGCTGGATCTTTATGTTAGGTGGAGCTGTTATTTCTTGGGTATCTAAGAAGCAGACTTGTATTTCGGACTCACCATGTTATCAGAAATGATAGTATTGGCAGATTCGTGTAAAGAGGCAGAATGACTTAGAAATCTATTAATGGATATATCCTTATGGAAGAAGTCCACTCCAGCTATAATGATCAATTATGATAGTCAGGCAACATTGTACAAAGTTAAAAAAACGTACAATGGAAAATCAATGCACAAGCCTTAGACACAATTTTGTGAGACAATTACTCAAAAGTGGAGTAATTATAGTCAACTATGTGGAATCTAATAAGAATTTAGCGGATCATTTAACTAAAAAATTTTCAAGAGATATGATATCTAAAACTTCTAAAGGAATGGGGCTAAGGTCTATAAAATAAATTAATCACTTTTGATGGGAACTCAACCTTTATCTTGAAATAGATAGACAAGGTTCAATGGGTGCAAGCAAGTCAAATAAGTGGTTTAGCGGAACACTAGTACTAATTTACCCCATTTTCTAAATCTAGTGTTGGTTTCTGCAAAAGATAAAAGATGGATGTAAATCCTTAATAAGTTTTAAAATTTTAAGTAATGACTCGTAGAATCACTTCAAGTGAACTTACCTATATGAGTGAGAAAATCAGGTCGTTTCCTAAGAAAATTAGATCGTTTGTAAAAGCACTCATGAAAATAGGATATAGCGCATGGTCATTAATGTGTAAAACAAATAGAACACTCAACCTCATGGAGAAAAGTATGTGTGAAGAATTTGATTCATCTCTAAGGTTGGTTCAAGATACGTTCACCACAGCACCTTGACAAAGCTCTAGTTGTTTATACTATATGAAAGTTCAAACCAAAAGATACCTCTCATCTATATACTAGTCTCTACTATGATGCCAATTTTTTGTAAACTAATGTAATCGTTTAATCATTCTTTAGTTGTAAGAACTACGGAAGCTTGATCCCTATTTTGGTATGTATGCAACCAATTAAGTGATGCAGCTGTTATAATATTTTAAATATATTTTTTAAATATTTATATTTTGAAATAGTAGGGGATTTGTTGAATATTTTTAAAATAAAATAAGGTTTTTATGATTTATTGGTTTGTTTTTTCTTAAGTTAGTTTTTGAGATTTTTGTGTATATAAGGTTTAGTCCCACATTGCTCACAAGCAAGAAAGTGGTGTACCTTATAAGTAATAGTCAACATAGTTAGTTATATTTCTGTCACACCTTTAAGGTTTTGATCCAGTACTTCGAGGTGGTGCGAAGCACCACCCGGGCACGCCCATACGTACTCGCACGTGCGACATGCAAAGTGGCGATTGGGCGTGTAGGGCACTTTGAGGCATACTTTGCACATCGTACGTACGCATCGTCGCAAGGAGCTGGGGAGACTTAAAGTTTTCGAGATACAAAACTATCCAACGGTTGCGGTTAATCCATCACGTGTGATGGATCAGATGCGATCAAGTTAGTATCCGATCGGGAATCAATCGGATACGATGGATCGAAATAATACCTGATCGAGAATGATCTGATGCGTTGGATCAATGTAGTACCTGATCAGGTGTGATTAATCGATATAGTACCTGATCAGAAACAATCAGGTGCGTTAGATCAAGGTAGTACCCGATCAGAATTGATCAAGTGTGTTTGTTCATGTTTGGCATCTGATTAGGGACGATCGGATCCGTTAGATCAAATGGCAACTGATTGGACGCGATCAGAGCCACTAGATCAAACAAATACAATTAAAATGTGTTAGTTTACAAGCATGAGACACATACTTTCGATAGGGTGCAACTGGATCATTAGATCTCAAATCAGACACAATTTAATGGCTATTAAATCAAGAGACATTAAATCATGACTCTTGGTCAACATACACAAAAATGGCTATAAAAAGCCAACTAGAATTCAGATTTCTTCATTGAAAATTTATGTATTCTCCTCTCTCTAAGCTTAAGATTTAGGAATCATCAGTTTCTTATTTTTCGAGTGTCCGAGACTAAATCAGATCCTACATAATCTGATTTAGTAAATTGTGTGTAAGGCTTCTTTGTATCCTGAAGGCATTTGTTCATTGATCCTTTGTATACTTTGGTTCAACCAGTAGGGGAGAATATTTGTCTAAAAGAGATCGAATCAAATTCGAACCTAGAAGTTATTTTATTCCTTCATCGATTTAATCTCGTTAATTTCCAACAAAAGCAGTCATTTTTTGCACATTATGACGTAGTGCAGCCACAGTCGCTGGTTCACCTAATGCGTTGGATGCTATGATAGAGTTCTCGTTGAAGTCAGTGGGTAGATAAGGGTTTGCTTGTTCTTTGCAGTCAAGAAATTGTCTTCTCTTGTTGTCTTGCTAACCCCATAACCTCTTGCAATGTGGAAGGCTAAAACATTGACACTTCTTGGCCAATTATGTCACAAAGGCCTTGGATGAAGATATGCATCAAAGCTATATAAGACCATCCTTCTACCCAATTTGCAAGATGTTCAAATTCATTTTGGTAATTTTTGACAGTCCAGGTACTTATGATTGGCAATGGGTCAGATATTACCTGTTTACCCAATTCATCTAAACAGAATAAAGTGGATTTGGGCAAGGTTTTTCTAGCTGATTAAGAACTTAGGTAATATTACCCATATCCATTTACGGAAAAATTTATAGGATAGGATATGAATATATGTCATATCCGACCTGAGGGCAACATTGACTTGTTAAAGGATATCTTTCATGACACTTTTCATTCTTTTGAAAGAAAGGAAAAGGCAAAGGGATCGACTGGTTGCACACCACCGATTACCAATAGCACTCCATCACTTAAAAATTCCCCTCACTCCCTTTGTATGATTACACTCCAAAAATAATTAAAAAATGTTTCCTTCCTCTTTTTTTTCATTTTAATTTTTTTTTTTTTTTTTTGTTCTTCTTCAATTGTGCCGGAAGAAATTATTGCTAGTTCAATAATTTTTCCATTTTTTTTTTTTTTCAGAACCATATTTATAAAGTTTTCTCTTGAAATGCACAGGTTCAATTTAAGTTCAAAACAAAAATTAGAAAATCAGTCCCTTAATTAAGTTGGAGTCAAAGAGAAATATGAACAAAATCACTCACAAAACATGGTCAAAGTAGAGAGTACAAGCAAAAATACATTACTACAAGTTAAAATAACGCTTAAACCCTAAAAGATTAGGTATTGGGGTGCAAGCAATAGGTTAAAACAGATATTATAAAATAAAATAAAAAATGATTTTTTAAAGATTGGTGTGCAATCAACCGTTAGTGGTGTACAACTAGTCAGTCCCAAAGGCAACATAGAATATATTTCTACAAAAGGCTCACCACAATTAACATATAAAACCTTTAAAAAGATACTTGATGATTTTTTTTTTTTTTTTTGTAGGGAACCTTATTCTCAACTGAAGTTTTAAGAAAAAAATGTTTGTTACCCATGTGTAATTCAATTAAATTATATTTTGGTAAAGTAAACTAAAGTGTTATTTGTTAAACTGAAAAAAATAAGTGCTGAATAGCATTTAGCGCTGAAATTTATAAGCGCTGAATTTAAGTGCTGAAAAAGTTGTTTGTTTAGATGTTGAATCATGTTTGTTGCACATTGCTAAAGCTGGTAAATTGTCTTTATTACTCTTACAATCATATTATACATTGTTTGCATGTTTCAAATGCTTATTTATTATCAAACACAATAAAATATATTTTTTCTTATAAAATTAAAATAAAATTCATTTTTAAAGAATAAATAACACTCAAATCTTCAATTTATAAATAATAATTTCTATTTATAAAAGGCCACAAATTTCAAATTAAAAATAATAATGTCATACAAGTCACCAAAATTTGAAATCAACATTAAAATAACTTAATTTTGGATGAATAATTTTCGATGGAAATGAAGGATGTGTAATTATAAAAGCACCCTATGAATTAATAAGGGCAACTCACACCATAGCCAAATTTTTATGTTTTATATGGGTTAAAGTTTTTTGAATGAGTAAATTTTTAGTGAGGATGGTCTATATGGTCTAGAGATCATCCTCACAAAAAATCAGTCTATTTTGAAATTTCTAAGTTTGTCAAAAATAGTTTTCAAAAAAAAAAAAAAAATGGACGATTTACGGTTCTTGAACTTGTTTTGATAGGATTAGAAGTTTTAGGATGTGCTGATTTTTGGTGAGGATGATCTCCTCATTGTAGAGATCATCCTCATAAAAAATCAACTTATTCCAAAACTTTTAACCCATATAAGACAAAATAATTTAGCCATAGTGTGGGTTTATTAATTTGTGGGGTGCTTATATACTAATGAGAAAATCATCCTCACCAAAAATCAATTCATTCTAAAACTTTTAACCCATATAAGACAAAATAATTGAGGCATGGTGTGGGTTTATTAATTTGTGGGGTGTTTATATACTTATCCATAAGATATAAAACGTAATATCCTTTTAAGAATAAGGGCATACTTGTCCATGCTAAAAAAAATGAAGGGCATACTTGTCCGTATTGAAAAAAGCGAAGTGCTTATCACTTCAGCACTTTTTTTCAGCATCAAAATAGTGCTGAATTTTTTTTGCTTATTTTCACCAATAAGCACTAAAAATATAGAGTAAACAAACGCGCTATTTTGACAAAAAATGCTGAATTTAATTTTTTTCAGCAATAAGCGCTGAAAAATAGCGCAAACAAACACTGTCTAAGTCAAAAATAAGATAGAAGTGCTGCAAAAGTCTTAAGATATGATTGGACCATCCATTCTCCATGGCGACCTTCTTGGCATAATAATCTTTGTCACAAGGAAAATGCTAGAATGACACAAATGGAGACATAAAAGTGACAAAAATGATGTGGTGGTGCACACAACTGTAGATGCTTTTTACTCGTATCTCGCAGAAAAGCATCTACGGTAATGTGCACAACACCATGAGTTTTTGTCACCCTTGTGTCTCCCTTTGTGTCACCCCAGCACGACTCTTGTCACAAAGACTGAAGCCCTTTTAGTGGCCTCCAATTACACAACATTTAAATTGGGATTCTTTAGATTAATTAATGTTTTATTGCAGTCAAAATGGTCGTGTTACATCTTGAACAACTGTGATCAGAGGAGATTTTGATATTTTTCACGAATAGGGCTCTTGTGATGTTTTCATGTCAATTGAAAAGTATATATAATTGAAATTGATCACGCCTGCAGATCAGCATCGCCACAGGGTCCAAGACAAATTTAGTAAGGGCTTGTCTACCAGGATACCTTGTACCTATCACCTTTTTTTTATGATAAAAAAAAGAGTCCAAACCACGTTAAGAGCCAAAATAAGAAGATGATGTTGCATCTGTTGTTAATGTTAGCACACAAGAAGCGTTTTTAGCATTCTAATATTTAACAAAAAATCACATACCACACAATAGTTCATTGGAAAAGAAAAAAAATAAAAATAAAAATGCCTCACAAATACTGAAATATAAGCTCATAAGGGAGAATGGAGGAAAATAACCTTACAAAAAAGAATGTATCACATGTTATATTGATTAAAAAAACAGTACCATCGGTGGTGGGATTACATTTTACATTATTATTACACCTCTTCTTGGAGCCGCTGCTTCTTCCTCCTCTTCTCAGACCACTTCGACCCGGCCAACCTGTGAATAGTCTGAGTTGCTCACATCAGAATCAGCGATGCTCCCCATCTTCTATTTTTTATGTCTATACTAATGACTTCTTCTCATGGTCTTTTCCTTCATGTTTTTCCTATGATAGTGATGATGCTTATCATCTTCGTTTGAGTCATTAATCTTCATTTTTAGATCCATTTCCACAAGCCCTTTTCATGCTGCTCATTTTCTTTGATTTATTGGTTTTCCTCTTTTTTCTACGATATAATCCATCCTCATCCGAGGCCTCCTTTTTTTACTTGTGACCTTGTCTTAATACCGCCCCTTTCCCATTCTTGTAGCAATAATTTTCTCAATTTCTGAATCTACATCAGAATTCGAGCTCTTGGTCTCTTCCTCTTTTGAACTTTCATCAGAGCTCTCCACAACACTTATTACCCAACTTTGCTCCACTTCCCTTAAATTTATCACCCAAATTCAAATGCAGCTTGAAGAGCAATGAGGTTTTTCTCCTTGTTATCTTCCTTCAGACTGAGAAAATTTTGACACTGGAAAGTTAGTTGGCTAACATGGCCACATTTCTTGCAGGTGCCACGGTCCACATTAGCATTGGATCCAGTAATACAAACAAGAGCAAAAAGGCCTTGGAATCTATCATAGGCATTCTCACCTCCGGGTTTCAACATTCTTGTTGGGTACATGGATCATACACCATTACTCTTTACCATATATTGTGGGTTTGAAGAGCAGCATTATTGTGCACCTGGTTGTTCATAGGCATGTGAACCCTACATATCATAAAAAAACATGAATTATGTAATTCCAAAATCCCTAAAAAGAACAATTCCGAATGATTGCTACAAATTCTATAAATATTAAACAGATTAATTATACAATTACAAATATCTACTATTGTAGCACTCATTCAGAATTCTCCCTTTTAAGGTCTTTGAAATTGCATAATTGAACTTTTTCATGATGACGGTCATTTGATTCATACGATTTCTTTATCTTAATCGTTTGTTTCGCATATCTAAAAGTATCGGCAACTCAAGGTAGGGTTCACATGTCTACGAACAATCAGGTGTACAATACCACTGCTCTTCAAACCCACAATATATGGTAGAGAGCAATCAGGTACAATCCATATGTACCCAACAAGGTCAACACCAAGTAATCCACCAAACCAAAGTCTTCTAATGCTAAACCCGAAGGTAAGAATATGTATGCTAGCTTCCAAACCTTATTGGCCTTGCTTGTATTACGGGATCAAATGCTGATGAGGCTCATGGCACCTGCAAGAAATGTGGCCATGTCGGCCAATTGACTTTCCAGTGTCAAAATTTTCTCAATCACTAGAGTCATCAACTGTAGTAACGTGATTTTAGACTATGGAAAACCTTGTTACCACCTGAAAGTAATTTAAGAAAAACAATTTTATAGTGTTGTAATAACTCACTTGATAGTTAAAGGCGAGGCCAACCTAGAGTCTAAGTAAGGAGGTCTGATTAGAGAATGGAGAATGTATTAGTCACCCATTCTCTCCATGATAAGGTGGGTTATCTTATTAAACTTGGTCATTTTGGAAATAGTTAAAGATGAAGTAAAATGCGTGAATGGGATGCATGTTAGAAATGGGTGTGTGCATGTAAGTGAATATTGTACCCCTTTAAAAGGGGGAGTTAATGTTGGTGCAAGACGTAGGGGGTCATCCTATGGAGACGAACACCACCATGTAAATCTACACCTTGATAATGTATGCATGAGATTAAGGTAGTGTTGGCCTAAGCATTTTCTAATACTTCATGGATGGAGCTCCCTTAATACCATGGTTTGGGGTTGAGATGGAGGCATGAGATAGAATGAGATTTTTCATGGAAAATGAGGCTTTTTATAGATGTTTTGAGAAACTTTTGAGGGCAAATTGGTCCATGTCTAAAAACAAAAGAAATGACATAAGATTTGTTTTATTTCTTTCTAGACTTTTCAATTTTATGAGGGTAAATGTAGAATTTGTGGGATGAACCTCTAAAAGCACATATGATCTTTGATTCTTTGGTAAATATTTTCAAAATGATGGGTAGAGATATGAGAGACAAAATGTATCTTGAATGGATGAATGTGGGAATGACATGTGTAAATGTAAAATGATAGGTAAAAAGTAGACCTTGACTTATTTGTAAATAACACATAAAACAAGGGGAAAATGAAAATAGGTAAAAAAAATATTTTTGAGAGCATAAATAAGAGAATGACATGTGTAAATAGACCTTAATTCTCATGTAAACAACTCCAAAAACAAAGGTGTATAGCAAAATTTGAAAATCATCATTTTAAAGTGTGACATGCCATAGTGGTGGGTTGCTGTGGTAGTCCTCCCCGAGATTAGTCGTGGTACGCGCAAGCTAGCCCGGACACTCGGTTAGCAAAAAGAAAAAGTGTGACATGTGTCCTCTTTTTGGAAAAGGTATGAGACCATAGGCTTTGGCTTTTGCATTGGACATGGGATAGGATTTGGACATGGGTTTGGCTTAGGTTAAGGGATTTGATTGGATTTAGTGGGCTTAAAGAATGTAGTGGGCTTAGATTATGATGGTAAGCTTAGAATTTAGAAAGGACTTAGAAGTAGGTTTGCTTGAAAAAGGCTCTGGATGAGTATGGGCTTAGAAATAGATCTAGAGTAGGAAAAGTTCATGAATGCAGGAGAAATTGTAAAAATGGTATTTATTATAGGCCAAGTTAAAGGTCTTTGGGCTTTTATTAGAGCAAAAGATGTGGATTTTTAAATACGTAGGCCTTTGAGTCTTTTGTCAATATTCTGACTTAAAATGCACTTTTTGTAGAACTTTCTCAAGTGAACGCTCGTAAATTGGGGTGTTTACAAGTAGTAGGACTTTGTAGAGAATAATGAAATCTTAGAAGGATTTTAAAATAACTTTGAGGCAAGAAAATGGTTGTCTCAACTTAAATTAATGAGAAGTGGACTCCCCTTTTATAAAGTTTCAAGAAAACTTTTGGAATTAAAAGTGGTCCAACTCAAAAAATAATTAAAAAAGACATGGGATTCTCATTATTTTTCTTGGGATTTTCAAACTTAGCAAAGGCACATGATGGAAATTACTATAAGCCTCTTGAGACATGTCACTTGGCCGAGTCCACATAGGTTATGCATAGTAACAAAGCCTTGGTGGTGAAGAAAAAAAACATGGTGGCAGGTGAAAAAGGGATCTTTAAAGTGAATGAAATGAAGACATGTGAAAAGGTGGTGGTAGGTTCCCATGTAATATTCTAAAAAAATATGAGCAAATGGGGAGTGGCAAAAAGTGATTTGTGAGCATGAATGCAGTGATGTCGTGTGTAAACGCGAGCTCTGGATCTTTTGAAAATATCTCAAAAAGTATGGAAAAAATCCTAAGATCAAATGAACCTTTAATATGGGAGGCATGTGGAATCAAAGGACCAAGTACATATATTTAGTTCTTTTTGTCTTTGGAGGGTAAAACGGTCCAATCACATAATTTTTTAGATATTTACAAAAGACCGAATCATTTTCACATGCGGAAAATGTAGGAATTTCCCACTAAAGGGTTGACCTGCCAATGGCCTTTAAGCTTTTCCTGCCTATGGAGAACCTCTTGAATATTAGAACTTATGAAATGTTGCCAAGTGTCCTTTAGGAGAATAAAAATTCCATGGGCCAAGTTGATTCACTTTGGGCTTTGTTCTTTTTTTGTACTTCTTAGTAGGGGCGCAACTTGATTCGGGTTGGTTCGAGTTAGAGAAAAATCATAATCGAACCGACCAAGGTCGGTTCCATAATATAAGAATCAGAATCGAACCGATTTGATCTAGGATCGAACCAACCCAAACCGACCTTAATTTGGTTTGGTTCGATTCGGTTCGGTTCCATGGGTTGAAAAAACACAATTAATCAGTAAAATAATGGAAAATGCCTTCGTTAGCAATTACAGATGGAGATAGTCAATTGAAGAAGGGGAAAAATAATGGAAAAAATTCTGCCTCTTGTACCCTAAACCGTAAATCACTGCTAGAAATCTCAAATTAGTTGACTCGATTGAACTAAACCGATTCAAAATAAGTAAAAAATTAAAACTCGCTATTTAAAGAGCTCAACTCACGAAGCAATCGTCGTCGATGGTGAAAAACTGAATATATACTTCTTCGAAATAAGAAATCCGAAGCTGCGACAAGCCGAATCCTTGAAGGAGATGCAACTGGCATTAGGTCCTAAGATCCGATTCACATCGTCTCGGTTGTACAACTCATAATCAAACCCGTCAGGGACTCGGATCGTTCTGGTTGGATCTCCATCTTGAACGATGATCAGGTGGTACGGTTGGAAGAAAGGCCTCCACTGCTCCAAGAAGTCGAGGTTCCTGATGGTTGGAATGACGATGTCGAGTTCATCTGTCAGAGGAGGAGAGATCTGGCTCGAAGGTTGGGCCATGGTTGAGAGAGAGAGAGAGAGAGACGAAGAGGCGACCTGTCGGCCGTCGGAGTTGATAGAGCTCACAGCCGCTAGCCCTAGCCACACGCCCACAGTCGCGAGAGAGCGAGAGAGAGAGACCGACCTCCCGCCCGCCGGAGTTGAGTACAGCCAGCAACCGGCAGCCCGCAGCTGTGAGAGACGACAGAGAAAGAGAGGGGGTAGTTCGGGTGTTTTAAATGAAAAAAAAAAAACTTATATTATATTTTAAAAAAAAATTAATGATTCGATTTTCGGATTGGTTCGCTATTTTATTAAGTCTGAACCGAGAACAGAACCGAATTTATCCGTTTTTTATTTTTAAAACCCGAAATCGAACCGTACTCAATAAAAATCAAATCAAACCAACCCAAAAGACACGGTTTGATTCGGTTCTTGGTTTGAACCGAATTAACTTGCACCCCTACTTCTTAGGGAGTTGTTCCAAATTGACTTGTTTTGGTCTTTTTGGCTACAAATTGTGAACCTTTGCCATATAGTTCCAACTTTTTCATTTATTTGGGCCTTAACCGAATTCTCATAACCTACTTTTTGGGGTCAGGCTCACTCAATTTGGGGTATCTACAAGAATGTATCGAGATGTATCGATTTTTGAGAAAAATGAAACATTGAAACGATATATTTATATCATAGAAAAATATAAAATGTTTCAAAATAGCAGTTACTAATTAAACCCACCACCTAAAGACTGAAAAATGGCAAGAAGGCAAAGAGTTGATCAATTTTAAAGAAACCCATAAAAATCAAAACTACCCATCATGAAAAATAGAACGAAAAACCACACTTTTTTTAATGAGGAGGGGAGCAAGTCACTAATCAAAAACCAAATATGAAGTAGCAAAGATTGGACTAAGACCTATTAGTTGTATGTTTGTTTTGGGTTTTTCATATTCTCTATTTGTTTTGGGTATCTTAATAATTAGATATACTTTGGGGGTTATACTTGTAAATATTTAAAACTTGATTTATAATAAAGAGACCATCGTGTGGTGAGTAACACATGACTTTCCAAAATAATAGACTCTTCTTCTTCCTTCTTTGTTCGATCTTTGGGAAGGGTTAGAAGAAAATTAAAGAAGATTGGAAGTTTGATATGGTATTAGAGTCATTGGGGTTGTATGACTTTGAGTTTCTATCTGTTTATATTTTTATATTAGTTTTTTTTTTAATTTGAGAGGACATTTGATTTGATTTATTTGAGGATGGCTTGGAGGAAGATATCTTAAGGACCATTGTTTTCCCTTTTAAGAGAAGGCCTTCGAGATGGAGCTCAAACTTAGTGAGCAATCCAATGAGTTCTTCAATACCCATGTTTTTAACATCTCAGTATTCTTCTATCGAGGTTACCTTGAAGTAAATCTCTTAGGTGGGGATCTAAAGATTTTTGTACATATCCTACCTTGTGGAACCACCTCACCTAGACAATACAAGAAATGACAAATGTCACAAAGTTTTGCATAGAATTTTTGGACACTATTGGTTTCTTCTATTCTAATGTTTTCAAATCGATTCCTAAAGAGTTCAAGTTTCAATTTCTTAGCTATATTGGTACTCTCATGTGTAGTCTCTAGGATTTGCCAAGCTTGTTTAGCCGACAAACAAGTGCAAATGCTTTGAAGGTCATTTTTCGGTCATAGCCGAGTGAATGACATTAGGTGTTATGTGATTATTGTTATTGTCAATCTTTTCTTGTTCGGTCCAATCATTAGATGACTTCAGAACCAAGGTGGAGACACCATTTTTTCAATAGTCTTCATAGGTGGTTCCCATCCATTCTCAATCATTTCCCAAATGTCATAGGTCAAAGAGTCGATGTATATCATCATCCTTATTTTTCAAAATGTATATTTTGACCCATCAAACATTGGGGGTTGAATGGAGGACCACTCGTCGGAGCTAGACATGATTCAAAGCTATTTAGATCAACTCAAGGTTGTTAAACCTTTCTAGAGTAACCTGCTCTGATATCAATTAAAATTGCGTGCTTTGTACTGTGTCAAGTCTTAGAGGGGGGTGAATAAGACAATTTAAAATTCTTTTGATTATTCAAATTTACTTAGGTCTATTAATTTAACTATATGATCACCTAGTTTCATTTATTGATTTGCAATTTTATTCTAGGTTTCTAGTCTGCAAATAAAACAAATTACACTTAGAAATTAGGCATGTATCTCATGTTATTCATGGCACATACATTCATGGCATTCAAAGCATTCAATTGTAAATGTTGTAAGAATGTAAATGAAACAAGAGACATAAGATTTATAGTAGTTCAGCAACGTGCCTACATCCACTCTCAAGGTCACCTTCGCAAAGTTCTTAGTGTTCATTAATCGAAGAGGTTTTTTGTTCAACTTGAACCAAACCGTACATGAGATTTTTCACTAGGCTGAATCCCGCAACCTTCTTATTTAAGAGAGGTACCACCTCACTCTAACTCTAAGTTTTATCTTTAGGAAACTTAGAACCTTGACACTTGACAAGAGTTCTCGACTCAAACAAGTGCTTGATTTTTGACAAGGAAAAACTAAGAAAAATCATTTAGAAGGTTTTGTAAAGATGAAAACACTAAACTTACAAGGACTTGACTCAATACAATTTTTTTCCAACTTGATACTTGAGATCTTCCAGTCATTGCTTTTTACTTCTTCCATCGACTTTCACTCCTTGCTCCAAAAGATATGCTAATGTGTGCAAGTATGAGAAGGTGTGTAAAGATGGATGAAATGAGAGTTCTAAAGAGGTTGAAGGTGGATTCAAGTAGAACTAGGCTCTCATGAAGTTGAGGGTGCTTGAAGATCTGTGGGAGTCTTAGGAGCATAATTCCTCAAGTCTTGGTCAAACCCAAGTGAATACATTGCTTGAAAATATATAAAATATTCTTGGGTAACATCTTTCTATTGGTAGTACCCCCAGACATGTTGGTGGCACTGTCAAGAAGCAATAGTCAAAAATATGACAATTGGGCACTGTGTGTGGCACCCCCAATAAGCTGTCAGTGGCATTTGGTGGCACCGATAGAACCAAGGTTCTCCTCACCCTAGAGATCATTCTCACAAAAAATCAGTCCAATCTAAAAATTTCAAGTCATATAAGACAAACGTGTGTATAAATTATTTTTAACCTATCATGTGCTCAAAGTTCAAGAAAGAAATTAGGGTTCTCAAAAGAAAATTATAAAACCTTAATCATCTTCAAACTGAAGGGAAAATCATAGATTTTCACTCGCACTTTGGAGGTTCCACACTATCAGTGAAACAAAAGTTCAACAACAATAATATAGTTTTACAGGGACATGTTAATTTTAAAACACAACGATAACAAAAATATTCACCAAAAGGTGTGGCCCGTAAGTTTGTTTCAAAATAAAAAATTATTTGTGACATGTTGGACTCAAAAATATATTTTTTGAAATATTATTTTAAATTAAATATATTAAAATTTAAAAAAAAATTAAATTAAATTCTTCAAACTATTGTTTTGGGGAGAGAAATATGTTAAGAATCCAAGACCTAAATCATATATAATTTGCTTTAATAATGTTAATATTATTTTGGAGGGAGAAAATATTAACAATCCAAAACCACAATCATGATTCACTTTAATAATGTTAATATTATTTTGCTTGCTGTTATATTAATAGATGACCCAAGAAAAAAGATATAAATATCATTTTTTATTGGGGAAATTATCAACAACAAAAAAATTAATTAAATAATTATTTATAAAAAAAATACTAATTTAAAAATAAATAAAAAAGGAACCAATATATGCACTTGAAGTGTGGCAAGTTTTTTTTTTTTTCAAATAATCTGGAAATTGAAGTGCCGCAATCTTCAACCTACACAAACCTTACTTGATGAATCTGACTACCACGACTAACCTAATAAGATTGCAAATCTTACTAAGGATCGTTGGGCTCACATGTATTATCAATAATTAGCAATCCAACAACACAGCCTTCTAGATTTCTTGGACAAGCTCAGATTCGAAAGAAAATATTCAAAAAATAAATATTTTTTAGCTTGATCGTGGATGTTGAAAATGAATTGCTATCGAACTCCCAAATTCAAATTTATGTTCTTAGAATCCAGTCCAAATATATGATCTAATGCACATGATTATAAAGGAAAAAATTCTAAGAGCTTTAAGACAATAATTTTAAAAACAAATTAGTTAATTTTCACTGTTGAATTTAGTTTTGAATTTAGGAGTTTGATAGCCATCAATTTTCAACATCACATTCAAGCTTAAAAAGATTTACTTTTTGAATTTTTTCTTTCGAATCTGAGTTTGTCCATGAAATCTAGAAGTCTGTGTTGTTGGATTGCTAATTTAAATAAGGGTCCCGTTCAGCACCAAACATTTTGGCCAACATTTTAGCCAATCATTTTTGTCCTACATGGGTTAGAAGTTTTGGAATGGGCTGATTTTTGGTGAGGATGATCTCTACGGTGAGGAGATCATCCTCACCAAAAATCAGCACATTCCAAAACTTCTAGCCCCATGTTTACAAGTTGAAAAATCGTGGACCGTCCATTTTTGATAAATCATTTTTGATGGGGTTAGAAGTTTTGGAATGGGCTGATTTTTTGCGAGAATGATCTTCTCGCCATAGAGATCATCCTCACCAAAAATCAGCCCATTCCAAAACCTCTAACCTATGTTTTGAAAAATGTTTTGCCAAAATATTTGTTGCATAACATTTCCCATTTAATAATACATGTGGGTCCAATGACCCTTAGTAAGATTTACAATCTTAACAAGTTTATCATGGTAGTCAGATTCATAAAGTAAGATTTGTGTAGGTTGAAGATTGTGGCACTTCGGTTCAAGGGCCGGATTTTTTTATTTTTTTTAAACAAAACTTTATGGCAAAGTGTCGATTTTGATTTTTTTTGTAATTTTAAAAACAAATTATTACCTTTTTTTTATAAATAATTGTTTAATTAGTTTTTTATATTATAATTTCCCCTTTTTTATTTTACAACTTTTATACATTTATAATCATTTTTAGTTTTATTTCAATTTTTTAATTTTAAACTTGAAATTTACATTTACTTCTAACCCAGGATTACATATCAATGTGTTGGGACGTGTTGGACTCAAAAATATTTTGAAATATTATTTTAAAATTAGATATACTAAAATAATTATAAATAAAGAAAAAAAAATTGAATTCTTCAAACTATTATCGTGGAGAGAGAAATATGTTAAGAATCCAAAACCCAAATCATAATTCACTTTAATAATGTTAGTATTATTGTACTTGGTTCCACATTTATAGTTAATGCAAGAAAAAAAAAAGATATAAGTACTATTTTTATTTTTATTTTTTTATATTTTCTTTTGTTTTTGATTTTTAATTTTGAATTTAAAACTTATATTTTACTTCTAATCTCAAGATATTACATATAATGTGTTGTTATTTAGAGACATGTACTAATGCTCGATTATCATTAAGAAAATAAATTTCTAAGTTATACATGTTTATGCTATAATATCACAACTAAAATGCCTCATTAGTTTATTTGGTCTAAGGCCACTACTTTTGGTATGCTGACACCTTTTGCTTGCTCACTAAAATGTAATTTCTTACAATTGCATCAACCAATTGACTAATTTATTTACTTTTTCTCAATATCACATTGATATTTATACGAGGCAGGTTGGAGTCACCTAGAAATTCACTCCATTTCACACTTTGGTGAAGTGATCGAGGTGTTCACGTACCTATAAATGTTTTCACTTGTATCTCGATGAAAAATATCTATGATTCCCTACACACGTCCATATTAGCAAAAAGTGTGAGACTGAGCCTATTAATAAAGGAAAATGCTGGAATGACATAGAGCATTTACTACGATTCTCACAAGGCTGGCATGGGATGTGCACATAACCATAGATGTGTTTCCTTACACGTCACACTTGTGAGAATCACAATAAATGCCCTGTGTCACCCCAGCACGACTCATTAATAAATGTGGTATGGAAAGCAAGATTAAGATCGATTAAAACTATCTACATCTATTATCAAACAAATAGTTTTAAGACCTAAGAAATTAAATAAGTCTTATGGTGTATTACATATAATTACAAGTCGGATAAAAATAAGTCAAAAAAGTAAATAAAATTGTAGTTGAGATCCTATAAGGTAGGTGTCCCGTTTCTAACGATAGGATTGGTGTCTACATGGCACAATTTGATTAGGAAACTAAAACATTGGGCTGCCTAAACAGCTTGATTAGTAGCCTCGGGTGTTTTAAATACCGTTCGTATTGGATTCACATGCAATCCACTTTTTCGTGTAAGTAGTAACAGTGAAACTAGGGCTGTCAACGGATAGGTATCCAATCGGATAGTGCTATATCCGAATTCGAATCCGAAAAAAAATAGTAATATTTGAATTCGAATTCGAATCCGATCAAATATCACTAATCACTATTCGAATTCGCATCCGAAAGAATTATCGGATATCCGAAAATATTCAATTCGAATTTAAATAATAAAAAATTCTTTGATTTTTTACAGTCAATTTACAGGTAAAATAAGAGTTAAATAAAGTAAAATATTACTTGAAAAATAAGATTTTTTCTGGCAAAGGAACATCCAATTCATCGCTAATCGTATCAATGCATCCTTTAAAGTTATACCATTGATGACCTTGTTTGGGAAGTGCTTGGTATACTGAAGTGAAAGTATACCATCACAGACGACGAGCTCCCAAACCTTCTTCCCTCTCAAACATTTTTCCCTCTAATATTTACAATTGGTCTTGAATCTCAGGCTTATGGTTTCTAATTCTAGTTGAATTGAAGCTCGGGCGCACCATGGAAATTATTTACAGAGTATTTGCTCAGTTTGAGTTGAGAAAGGGAGAGGGGAAGAAAGGTTATTCACATGTCTTGCCTTGTCTAGTCTTAGAGAGAGAGAGAGAGAAAAAAAAAATGTCTCGTCTTTATCAGAGAGAGAGAGGAGAAAAGAAAAAAGATGTCTCGTCTTTATCAGAAAGAGAGGGATATATCTTGTCTTTATTTAAGAGAGAGGGTGTAAGTGAGTTGTCTTGTCTCGTCTTTATGAGAGAGAGAGAGTAAATGAGTTGTCTTTATTATAAATAAAGAGAGAGAGGGGGATTGTTTATATATATATATATATATATATATATATATATAAAGTAAAACAGCCGTGTCTTTTCTTAATTAATGTCTTATTTTTATTTAAGAGAGAGAGTATGTAAATGAGTTGTCTTTATTATATATATATATATATATATATATATATATATATATATATATAGAGAGAGAGAGAGAGAGGGGGGGGGGATTATCTTTATATATATATATATGGGAAATGTTCAACAACAAACATTTTGACAAAACATTTTCAAAACAAGGGTTAGAGGTTTTGGAATGGGCTAATTTTTGGTGAGGATGATCTCTACGATGAGGAGATTATCATCACCAAAAATCAGCCCATTCCAAAACTTCTAACCCCATCAAAAATGGTTTACAAAAAATGGACGGTCCACGATTTTTCAACTTGTAAACCTAGGGCTAGAAGTTTTGGAATGGGCTGATTTTTGGTGAGGATGATCTCCTCACCGTAGAGATCATCCTCACCAAAAATCAACCCATTCCAAAACCTCTAACCTATGTTTTGAAAAATGTTTGTTGCTGAACGGGACCCATATAATATATATATATATATATATATATATATATATATATATATATATATAAACAGTATTTATTTATTTGTCCAATTCTTCCTGCTAACAGGGCATTTTCCCTTCCTCCAACATAATTCGATGCCATCCTCGTCTCATATTACATTGACCCTCTTGCTTGTGGGCATGAATATGAGATGAGTGCCGTCACTTCCTTTCCTTACTGCGGTTATTCCGACAACAGTTTCTTTTCTTCTTGAACAACCTACTCATGTGCAGTGGATTCTGTTCCTATTCGTCCAAACAGGGCATTTGAAACAAAGAGCGCATTCGATGCCATGCCTCACTCCCCAAAGTAAGGCAAAATTGCTTTCATTCTTACTTACTTATGATATTCTATTCCCAGTGATTATATATATATATATGGGTCTCGTTCGCGTTTGCCACCCTAAGCTTTATCCTACACTTTAACAAACGTGTTTTATCCTACATGGGTTAGAAGTTTTGGAATAGGCTGATTTTTGGTGAGGATGATCTCTATGGTGAGGAGATCATCCTCACCAAAAATCAGCTCATTCCAAAACTTCTAACCCCATAAAAAGTGGTTTACAAAAAATGGACGGTCCATGATTTTTCAACTTGTAAACATGGGGCTAAAAATTTCAGAATGGACTGATTTTTGGTGAGGATGATCTTTTAATCATAGAGATCATCCTCATCAAAAATCAACCCATTCCAAAACTTCTAATCCATGTAGGACAAAACACGTTTGTTAAAGTGTAGGGTAAAGCTTAGGGTGTTGAACATTTCCCATATATATATAAATAAAGTAAAACAGACGTGTCTTTTCTTAATTAATGTCTTGTCTTTATTTAAGATAAAGAGTGTAAATGAGTTGTCTTTATTATAAAGAGAGAGAGAGAGAGAGAGAGAGAGGGATTATCTTTATATATATATATATATATATATATATATATATATATATATATATATATATATATATATATGGGTCCCGTTCGCCACCCTTAGTTTTACCACACACTTTAACAAACGCGTTTTGTCTTACATGGGTTAGAAGTTTCGGAATGAGCTGATTTTTGGTGAGGATGATCTCTATGGTGAGGAGATCATCCTCACCAAAAATCAGCTCATTCCAAAACTTCTAACCCCATCAAAATTGATTTACAAAAAATGGACGGTCCACGATTTTTCAACGTGTAAACATGGGGCTAAACATTTCGGAATGGGCTGATTTTCTAATCATAGAGATCATCCTCACCAAAAATCAACTCATTCCAAAACTTCTAACCCATGTAGGACAAAAAACGTTTGTTAAAGTGTGTGGTAAAACTTAGGGTGCTGAACATTTCCCTATATATATATATATATGGGTCGGGTTATTACAACCCCCTTTGCGACACACCATTTTGTCTTATATGGGCAAAATGTTTGGAATGAGCTGATTTTTTGTGAGGATGATCTCTGTGATGAGGGGATCATCCTGGCAAAAAATCATCCCATTCCAAAACTTCTAACCCCATCAAAATTGATTTACAAAAATTGGATGGTCTATAATTTTTCAACAAAAATCAGATGGTCTAGAAGTTTTGGAATGGGATGATTTTTTGCCAGGATGATCTCCTCACCATAGAGGTCATCCTCACAAAAAATCAGCCCATTCCAAACATTTTTGTCCATATAAGACAAAAAGGTGTGTCGCAAAGGGGGTCGTAATAACGCCATCCTATATATATATATATATATATATATAGGGAAATGTTCAGCAACAAACATTTTGACAAACATTTTGGCAAAACATTTTTGAAAATATGGGTTACAGGTTTTGGAATGGGCTGATTTTTGGTGAGGATGATCTCTAAAGGGAATAGATCATCATCACCAAAAATCAGCCCATTCCAAAACTTCTAACCCATCAAAAATGGCTTACAAAAAATGGACGGTCCACGATTTTTCAACCTGTTAATATGGGGCTAGAAGTTTTGGAATGGGCTGATTTTTGATGAGGATGATCTCCTCACCGTAGAGATCATCCTCACCAAAAATCAGCCCATTCCAAAACCTCTAACCCATGTTTTGAAAAATGTTTTGCCAAAATGTTTGTCAAAATGTTTGTTGCTGAAAGGGACCCATATATATATATATATATATATATAGGGTCCCGTTCGCCACCCTTAGTTTTACCACACACTTTAACAAACGCGTTTTGTCTTACATGGGTTAGAAGTTTCGGAATGAGCTGATTTTTGGTGAGGATGATCTCTATGGTGAGGAGATCATCCTCACCAAAAATCAGCTCATTCCAAAACTTCTAACCCCATCAAAATTGATTTACAAAAAATGGACGGTCCACGATTTTTCAACGTGTAAACATGGGGCTAAACATTTCGGAATGGGCTGATTTTTGGAGAGGATGATCTTCTAATCATAGAGATCATCCTCACCAAAAATCAGCTCATTCCAAAACTTCTAACCCATGTAGGACAAAAACGTTTGTTAAAGTGTGTGGTAAAACTTAGGGTGCTGAACATTTCCCATATATATATATATATATATATAGGTGGGGTTCCGTAGACACATAAAGCTACTCATATCCGAAATCTATATGGGTGGGGTCTCAATTAATGTTTAGATACATATAAAGGAAGAGAGAAGCATTCGAATCGGATATTAACGAATCGAATGTAACGATATCCGAATTTGTATCCGAAATCTATTCGAATCTTAAAAATACATCTGAATTCAAATTCGATATCCAAAAATTTCGGATAATATCCGATTTTTTGAATTCAAATTCGAATTCGGATTCGAATTTCGACTATCCATTGACAGGCCTAAGTGAAACACACAAAAATACTCACGATGTTATTCCGATACGACTCAAACCAAGAACATCATTTGTTACTTGTCCAAAAAATTTCCAATTTCTATAAATAAAAAAACTTTCCCCCCAATTTTGTCAAAGAAAGTTGTTATTGCCCCACCAATTTTTGCTAATGCCACCCCAAAGATGTGTTGTAATCTTTGGTGATTCACATAGGAATTAGGTTGGCGTTAGCAAAAGTTGGCAAGGCAATAGAATATCTCTTTCCAAAAATATCACAGAAAATCAATTTTACAAAGTTTACAACCTTCTCAGAACCATCTGACCAGGTGTCAGCATCTAGGGAGTTAGTTGAGTGCAACAAGAAACTTGAAATCTCTCTCTGATCGTAGATCTGTCATTGGATTTGTTAGATAGGTAGTTCTAACCAAAAGAGTGTGCCACATGTAAAGATCCTTACAGATTATCCAACTATCGAGAGTAGAATATCTATCCCCCACCCCAATCTTGCCTTTTAAGCTGAAGCTTGGAAAAAAGAGCAGGACGCAAGAGAGGACAGAACCCGTGAAGCGTAAACACCTCACAACTACCACACCCCGAAGGGAGAGAGAGATTTAGTCCGTAAAACTCTGCTGTTCTTCCAATCCAATGGCCAAAATTTCCTTAAAGGCCCTTCTTCCTTTCGTTATTTTCTCCATCTTCTTCTTCTTCACATCTATCGTCAATGCAAATCCACTAGAATTCTCAAGAATCCTAAATCCCACAAAAATGGGTCTCAAAAAGGAGAAATTAACTCATTTTCGCGTCTATTGGCATGACATCGTTGGTGGCTCAAATCCAACAGCAATCAGAGTAGCAGAAGCAGCATCAACAGCCAAATCTTCCACTCACTTTGGTGCGGTGACAGTGATCGATGACGCATTAACTAAAGGCCCAGAATTGGATTCTAAATTGGTTGGAAGAGCTCAAGGTCTATATGTTTGGGCTTCACAGAGTGAGTTAGGTTTGTTAATGGTGATGAACTTCGCTTTATTGGAGGGGAAGTATAATGGGAGTACGATTAGTATATTGGGAAGGAATACCATACTCTCGAAGGTGAGAGAGATGCCTATTATTGGAGGGAGTGGGCTGTTTAGGTTTGCTAGAGGTTATGTTCAAGCCAAGACTCATAGGGTTGATCTTAAGTCTGGAGATGCCACTGTTGAGTATAATGTCTTTGTTTTGCATTATTGATGCTTTTTTTTTTTTTTTTTTTAATACCAAAACGGTTGATTGTTTTGAAAAAATTACTGATTCAGACATGTTTTTTTTGTTTATGTTTATCAAAACGGTCATACACCCAACTTTAGAATTGTTTGTTTTTACCAAAACTGTTATATGTGGTACTAATTTGAATTCATATATTCAACATGCACAAGGACGTGCGGGAAGGTAGGTTCATCACAATCATTTTGGTAAAAAATATAATTACTAACTTGGGTATATGACCGTTTTGGTAAATATTAAAAAAAAATCATGATTGGTTAAGTAATTTGGGTAAAATAGATAGGTGTTTTGGTAAATTTTCTCTTTTATTGTTACTTTTTTTTATTTACTTTGTTGTTGTCTCTAGGCCATTTAGATATTTTGCTTCTTTTAATTTAATAATGGGAATGGGAGTTATTTTATGGTAATAGAAGACTTCCCATGAGTACTTAAACGTCTTTGTTTTGTGCATTATTTTATTTATTTATTATGCAAAAATACTGAATTAGTTAAAATTTTATATTTACCAAACAGTGACATAACCAATTTTGTAATACCTTTCACCAAAAGAGATATATATATATATATATATGGGTCCGTTCAACACCCTAAGTTTTACCACACACTTTAACAAACGTGTTTTGTCTTACATGGGTTAGAAGTTTTGGAATGGGCTGATTTTTGGTGAGGATGATCTCTATGGTGAGGAGATCATCCTCACCAAAAATCAGCTCATTCCAAAACTTGTAACCCCGTCAAAAATGGTTTACAAAAAATGGACGGTCCACGATTTTTCAACGTGTAAACATGGGGCTAAACATTTCGGAATGAGCTGATTTTTGGGGAGGATGATCTTCTAATCATAGAGATCATCCTCACCAAAAATCAGCCCATTCCAAAACTTCTAACCCATGTAGGACAAAAAACGTTTGTTAAAGTGTGTGGTAAAACTTAGGGTGCTGAACATTTCCCTATATATATATAGGGTCAGGTTCAAAGGACAACCATTTCTACACACATATAGACAACGTATTTTGTCTTATATGGGCAAAAATATTTGGAATGGACTGATTTTTTGTGAGGATGATCTCTGTGATGAGGAGATCATCCTTGCCAAAAATCAGCTCATTATGAAATTTCTAGACCGTCCAATTTTTGTTGAAAAATTATAGACCGTCCAATTTTTGTAAATCAATTTTGATGGGGTTACAAGTTTTGGAATGAGATGATTTTTTGCCAGGATGATCCCCTCATCACAGAGATCATCCTCACAAAAAATCAGTCCATTCCAAACATTTTTGCCCATATAAGACAAAACACGTTGTCTATATGTGTGTAGAAATGGTTGTCCTTTTGAACCTGACCCATATATATATATATATATATCTTAGTAAAATATAATTACTATATATATATATATATATATATATCTTAGTAAAATATAA
The DNA here is from genome assembly GCF_017979445.1 of Akebia trifoliata. NCBI lineage: Eukaryota > Viridiplantae > Streptophyta > Magnoliopsida > Ranunculales > Lardizabalaceae > Akebia > Akebia trifoliata. The sequence continues at coordinate 33,771,930 of NC_141388.1, read as the reverse complement.
TTACTAAATTGTTTATATGATCGTTTTTGTACATATTAAACAAGATGGTTGGTTCAATAATCTGGGCTAATGGTTTAGGTAAATTTCCTCTTTTTAATTTTATGGGATCACTTCTGATTCTCACGAGAGCTCTATATGTTCTAAGAATGTCCATCAATGGTTTCGAAAAAGAGCTGCTATCGCCACACACCCACACCAACTTTTACTTAAAGCACTCCAAGATGTGTGTTAATTCTTTGTTTAAAATCATTTATTTCACCTGGTTTCCAACCATTATCAGGTTGACTCGTTCGATTCATTTTGTATTGCATGAGTCAAATCATTTAGCTAATTTGAGCTTATTTAATTATGCATTTGTATTGAAATTAGTGGATGACATGTTCTTGCACATGAGCTATAAAGGAAACGTAATGTACGTAATTGTGTTTGTTAAAGTACGAACCATAGATAAGATTGACTATATTTGAAGTAATATATTTTAAATATTTTAAATTGTAGCCAAGTACAAGTAGATCTGTAAGAATATATTTATATAGAGAAATTAATCTGCTCTTCGGATCTTTATAAAAATATTTTCTAAAGCAGTGATTATTTCTATAACTATGTCTAATTAACATCTCTTTTTTAAGTTACATGCAATAATTTTGAGATTATTTAATATTAATATGGTATCAATAATAAACACTTTCTCTTATTATAATACTAAGATAATTAATATTTTATTTTTGTAAGTGTGGATTAGTAGATGCTCATTGACGAAATCCATATTTTATTATGATAATAAGCATTTTAATAAATAATAATTAACTATTTATTGTTTCCATCGATTTTCATAAACTTGATCAATAAATTTCTAAATATCAAGCAAGTTAATTTGAATCTCGCATGAGTAAATGTGATGTATGATTCACATTGACCATCTCACCTAGCCGCTTCCAAGGCTAGGATGACAAACCAAATTCATTTTGGTGTCAAACAAGTTTTGAGACGATGTGTATCATTCTAGAGAAAATAATTTCATAAAAGTTTATTTTCCTAAAAAATATTCTTGAAAAAATAGATTATGTTGTAGACACCTCATTTGTCTAGACTAAGCCCAAGAGCTCCTAAAACTTTGCAAACTCAAACAATCTTTCAAAAGTGGCTCAAAAGTCCATCAAAGAGAATCTTAGGCCTCAAAGGACCTTCAAGAGAAAAAATGAGCTTTAGTCTGACCGTTGGTAACCCACGGACCAGGTTATTTTTGGCCTAACCCTTGCCTAACCCACGGACTAGAGAATTTTTAGCCTGGTCCCCTACTCACCCAAGGACCAGACAGTTAAGCTGTTATGATTGAAATTTGTGTATTTGAGTACTCCAAATTTGCTTAAGAGCATTTTACCTACAAATGTCTCATAATCTCTCATTTTTCAAGACAACTCAAGGTGTTTTTCCTTCTTTACCCTCTCAATAGGGATGCATTAATCCTCCCACCTCTGGTTTCTTAGTAGTTGTACAATTCTCCTATCTTTGGCCCATGGTCCCCTCAAGTGATAATTACCTTCCTATCCTTAATTTTTTGAGACTCAATAATCCACAGTGATTGACCATCAAGACCACTCTTTTGTGCTTATGTAAAGGCCATCCTTCAAAGATTCTTTGCAAATTACCAAGTCCAAGGGATCAAGAATATTTTACCCATCAAAGAAAACTCTCCAAAATTTTAAATCGATTACTCTCCTAGCCTCAAGTTTGTTGAGACCCAATTCAAAGCAATTGACACCTAAGACCTTCTCTTGGATGTTATTTACATGTCATTGTTCTTGTTTTTATTGAAAATTGACTACTTTCAAAAGATTTATACACTCTTGCCCTTCAAAGAGAATTTTCTAAAATCTTGTAAATTTTACACTTTTATTATTTGATTAACATGAATGGTAAGACTCATTGAAAGGTAAAAGACACATTTTAATTAAAGGTAAACAGGATAATTTATTAAGATTTATTTGAAATTAAGTTGAAGGCACGGAGCTTAGGCATTTACATCCCCAAGGGTTTATAAAAAGAGAATCTCTCAAAAGCAAAGAAATAAGCAAGTTACCTTTCCAAGATTCTTTCAAATTCTCTTCTTGAGACTTTCCTAAATTCCAAAACTCTACCAAATTTACTCTTGTACACCCTTGAGACCTAGTTTTGAAGTTCTAAAAAAAAAAAAAGAGAAGGAAGAAGACCAAGGATGGGTCTTATTTTGTTTTCTCTTATTATTGTTATTTTCTTTTACTTACTTGCATACTCCCTATAGCCATCAAAATTTTAAAGTGGTCTATAGCTTTCCAAATTATCAAAAAGTCCATAAAAATCAAAGTTGGACCTATATGAATTCGGGCCATTGATTGGGGTTGGCTTATCATGGTTTGGGCTTGGATTTCGGTTTTCACAGATAAGGCTCACAATCTAAATAAAGTCAAGTGATCCACATATTAAGTATTGGACCCTATACCCAAATAAATGAGTTTGGCCCACCAATAATTAATAAAATCCTTAAAATTGGATTTGGACAAATTTGACATTTAAATGAACTAATCAAAGCTCTTTAAATCGGGGCATAATTGAAAAGTTAAATTATCTTAAGTCTATAAATATCAAAGTCTCCCTCATTTGGGGTGGATCGGGATCACTCTCTCTCAAAAGACAGAAACCCTCCCTCTAAAAAAGAAGAAACTCTCAAATCTTCATTCAAAGATGAAACAAAGTTCTTCAAGAGACTCAGACTCCGATTAAAAAGAAGATCAAGCTATTTAGCTTTCTATAGAAACTAAAAAATCTTTCTCAGTCGATAAAATACGAAACCCAGAGAGAAGCAAATCTACAGAAGCCTCTAGAGAAGATCAAATACAAAAAAATACAGTCAAAGCAACATTCGCAGTCGATCACACGCAAAACCCAAATAGAAGAAAGCTACACACACGTTACCCTCTTTATTTTTGTATTTGACTATTAATCAGAGGATAACACTAAGATTTGTATCTCATTTTTATCACGTTAAGTAGATTTGTGAAATTTGTTTCATGAATCTCGAGGTAAATTCATGAATTTAGAAGCTAAGAAATCTTTCTCGCAATCTTGTTTTATGAATCTCGAGATAGATTTGTGAAATTTGTTGTCGATAAATTTTTGGCACGTTAGGTGGGATCATTTCAGCCTTTCATATTTCAATCAACTGCAAAAACACCAACAACAACATCAATGGCATCTCACAACGCCAACGTTATTGTATCTACTATTATAAAGAAAGGTAAGAAAATCATTTTCCTTCAACTTTGAATCTACTCAGGTTGTCAATCACTATCATCCTATGACGCGAATCATGACGAAAACTGGTAGCTCCCAACTAGTTGAGTCTCTCTTCATCATCACTCTAAGAATTATGCCACAAAAATGACACTTACAACAAAGACATTGTGAGTGGACATTGTGGAAGATAACTCATCAGATTTTGGATTCTATTCAAAATCAAGCGAATGATCATCTGGATCTCTATCAATTACTTTAATATCACAAACTCATACTTCAATTAAAGTGGTGATGACAGTTCAAGCACTAACAGTGAAACAATAACTAACCTAGATGGCAGATTCCATCAATAGGTTGACAAAGACAATAGAGGAAAATGACATTCAAATTGCCACCATAATCAGTCATTTGAAGTAAAATGACAAAATGAACAAATCAAGCATTAGACCATCCATCAGGTTTATCCTTGAAGCGTACACCACTCCGTGTGAAGATGATCAATGAGGAGATTACTCTGGCTTGCAAAATGCTACATGAGACCTTTTATAGAAATTTATCACCTTGTTCTCCATTTAATAATTGTAGGCAATGATCACTTACGCCATCCACATTCAATACGGGAACATTACACAGTCCTTGTTGGTCTACTCCAAACCCTATACTCAATGCATTAAGCAAATGCATCTTATAATGGGACACCAACCACCAAAATTCCAACAGTTTGAAGGAAAGGGTAATCCAAAACAGCATATTGTCCATTTCATCAAAACTTGTAAACAATGTCGAAATTTATGATGACTTTATGGTGAAACAATTCATTCACTCTTTTTGTGCAAATGCATTCGATTGGCACACCGACTTGGAATCTAACTCGATAGACAGTTGGGATCAACAAGAAAGAATATTCATCGACCACTTCTACAGTATCAAAAAGATGATAAGTATGATGGAACTCGTTGTTTTCAAACAAAGAAAAGATGAACTAGTTATCGAGTATATCAAATGTTGGAGAAATCTATCTCTCAACTGCATGGATCGACTTTATCAATCATCCGCAATTGAGATGTGTATTCAGGGGATGCATTGACAACTTTTATAGATCTTGAAAGGGATTAATCGACACACTTTTGAAGAGTTAATCACTCGAGCTTACGACATGGAGCATAATATAGTTGTCCATCAAACTCCACGATAGAATGAGCCTCAAAAACAAAATAAGAATGATGGCAAGTCCTTTAGAACCAAAGAAGTTTTGTCCACCACCACCAGTAAGTTTGTCAAGATCACAAGTAAAAGAAGAGAAGATCATCAAAGAGTTGATTCAACACAAGTCAAAGGCAAAGTCTGGAAAACTCTCAAAGCACTTGAGGCGAAGGAATACCCATTTCTAGATGCTAACGTCTCACGCATGTTTGAAGAACTCATCAAGTTGGAACTCATTGAACTCTCAATGTCTAAATGACTTAAGGAAACAAGTTGTGACAATGATCCAAGATACTATCGCTACCATTGGGTGATTAGTCACCCAATTGAAAAATATTTCGTCTTCAAGGGAAAAAACATGAATCTAGAACGTCAAGGGAAAATTGAAATTAATTATGTTAAAAATGTTGTCACTTCTGTTACATTTAAATATTTGTGTCTATGACTCTTATCAAGTCTGTTTGCAACATGGACCATGTCTTCCCAACTCACAAATGTTTCACTTCCCCCACAATAACCCATGTCTGTACGATCTAGTATTGAAAAGATTCATCCCACATTGGGGGCATTTCCAAGTCAAGGAAAGATCGTCACACTTCCAACTTCACCTCAATAAGGACATCAATCTCATTTGGCTTCAAGCTCAAGTTCAAGTATCTCGCAGTCATCTTATGTTGATAACGAAGGGTAAACAGTTGTTACTTGTAGAAAACGACGCCCTTCACACGAGCCTATTCTTCCAAATCCAAAGCCAAAAAGAAGTAGAAAGTCAAAAGTAGGTGTAGTATCAAAAAAGAAAAATAAGATAATAAAAAAAGATCTTTCAAGTTCCACCTACAAATCTTGAAGATGTTCTTCAACAACCTCGCCATATGTCAATCACTCTTCTAGAGTTTTTGCCCAAGAAATTCTTTTAGGGATAATAAGTAAAAGTCTACACAATTTCATGCCACCAAGTGGAAGCGGGGGCATTAGAAGATGATGTTAATGACAAGTCTGAGGAACACTATGCCAAACCATTGATCATGGAACTTACAGTTGCAACAATGGAAGAGTTTTATAAGAATGACCTAACTAGGAAATCCTTATGATGCGTGGCCGTAACGATGCTTATGAGATTCTAAGTGAAGATGAGTACATACAAATATTCCCGAGGGGAATTGGACCAAAACTATCGAAATCAGAAGCTTCTCGAGAAACTGCCGTTGTTATCATGAATCACATTAACCTTGTTGAGATCCTTATGGATGTGAATCAGTGGTCCACTGTGTTTTTCTAACATTGTTTTCAAAAGCAACAACTCTTGAAGTCGTATCAATAGGCATAGCAGAAACTACAATGGAGCCCTTCAAGTGATGACAAGCAGAATTTCAAGTCCCTTCACCTCTGGTTCTGACTTGAGAAAATTTCTTTGTAAGGTATTGTAAACAACATGTCAAGAGAATTTGGACGGTGGTCGATGTTTCCTTGGATCATTTGCGTCCTAGCCCGATATCGAATGTCGAAGAAGGCCATCAGGTTGTGTAAATCCAAGAAATGCCAATGGTTACTCCAAGGTTATATGGGTCGAACACGTAGAAGTGGATGATAAAGCAGTTCATAGTATATATAAAAACACTGGTTAAACTCCAGCCTTGGGTTTGGCGCAAAGTTGGGTTGCTACCCTAGATCAACAATGTGAACGCCTTGCAAATGTTATGGCTAGTAACATGCCCGCTGGAGATGTTGGTGTGATCACAGTCAAGAAGGACGAAAGAGTATGTTGAAGTTAGCTGAAAGAATGGTGATGAGTTTTTTGTTCTGGTGTAAGTGCTTCTACTGCTCACACATGGACAACATTATCGGGAAGTGGCGCTGAAGATGTAAGGGCCATGATTGGAAAAAGCATAGATGATCTCAGCAGGCCCTGGTATTGTGCTAAGTGTAGCTACTTCTTTCTGGCTTCCAGTCTCACCAAAGGGAGTTTTCAATTTCCTTCGCGATGAGAACTTTAGAAGTGAGTGGGACATTCTTTCTAATGGTGGTGCTGTTCAAGAAATGGCACATATTGCTAATGGTAGAGATCCTGGTAACTGTGTTTCTCTACTGCGAGTAAATACTCCAAATTCTAGTCAGAACAACATGTTGATATTACAAGAGAGTAGCACCAATGCAACAGGTCTTGGTCGATTCGGTTCCAACTGCAAAATCCTCTCTTGGATCAGTGACAGCTGTTAACAACCATATTGCTTGTGCTCCAACTACAAAACCCTCTTGGATTTGTGGCGACTGCTAACAACCTCAGTGCTTGCACCGTTGAAAGGATCAAAGGTATCAAAGGACAATACATGAATTGAGAGGGTTAGCGAATGATAGAAACAGAGCAAGATCAACAAAAGAAGGTAAAAAAAAAAAAAAAAAAAAAAAAAAAAAAAAATCAAAAGAATTTCAAAAACCTTTCGAGTCGCACTCAACTCCGATTTGTCAAAACACGATCGAAGAAATAGTCGGATTTCAAAACTCGTCAAATTTTCATCAAATCAAAGATCTCACACGAGCTCCGCGCCATCGAGATCAATGAATTAATAAGGCAAAACTCTGTCAGACCCCGTGCTTGAGTAACCATTTTCCACAAAAATCTTCAATACAATCGATAATTCAAGATCGTGTTTTTACAGAATTTTTCTGGCCCGTACAAATAGGGGTTTAGTCTATTCTTTGCAGTTCTTTGCACGCAATTCCTGCAAAGAAGGGCAGCTGTAGACACCTCAATTTGAACGGGCCACTTCTTGAAAGGGTCCAAAAATATCGATTTTCCAAATAAATGGGCCAACGGGCCTTAAGGGCCCAACTCATTGAAAATGGACATTTTTACCAAACCGAGGCCCCTAAGACCTCTCAAATGGTTTAGGAGGCCACCAAAAGGACTCGGCCTACCTTACGACTTCCCAACATTCACCGCTCCGCCTCCAAAATAAAAAACGTCAAATTTTCGACAAATTTCACTAACGGGCCTAAAAAGCCCGATTCGCCAACACGTGGCATTTTTGATCAAATTAATGATTGCAAAAATCTAAAAAAAATTAAAAATTAAAAAGGTGAGACTTGAGATGCCTACCCCTCCTCTACTATCACCGCTCCGCCTCCGTATTCGTAAAAACCACTTCTAAAACCCAAGCCCAACATTACAAAGCCCACAAATCATTAACCATATCCAATTTATTATCCAACCCACAACCCTAACCCATAAACCACAACCCACATCAACCAATCACTCTTTTATCATCAAAAGATGACACATGTCATCACCCCATCCCACCTTCCTCACCCAACTACCTACCCCATTAATTTGCTTTAAATCCCATCTACCCACATATCAACCCATCACCTTTTCTCTCAAATCAAACACATCTACCCACACCCCTAACCTATACCTCCCCTAATCTACCCTCATCATTTCCTACAAAACCTACATCTACAACCTAAACCTACACCATCCTCTCAAGTCAAACACTCAACCTCTCCCATCAACCTATCCCAACCCTTCATTTCCACCCACTTTAACACATGGCATCATCTCCTTCATCCTCCCAAAATATCATCAACCACCTCTTTAAATCAAATCCTCCATTCTCTTAAACCAAACACCATTTAATCTCAACCACCATCTTAAACTTACCTCACCAAACACTCCACCCAAATGGGTTGGGTAGGATCCAAACCATTTGGGTCAAAACTCACCCATTTAACCCCCCTTACCTAAATACCCTCCAATCTCCTCTAAATTACACCCACTTCTCTCTCAAACTCATAACCATTCTACCCTTTTTCTTCACTTCACCCCATTATATCCCTAAAATGACTCCTAAACATCTATAAATACTCTCCTCCTTTTCCCAAAAATGGCCCCCAACTTCTCATTACAAAACTTCTCCCCAACACTCTCTCTACTAACAACCATCATCAATTCTCATCAAGTTTACCAACTCTTTCACACAAATCCTCTACAAGTCTCACTAAAACAAAAGAAATCCCTACTCTCTCTAATCACCTCTTCCCATTCTCATACTCTCATATTATACTAAGGACTCAAGAAGACTCAAGCAAGAAGAAGAAAAGAAGAAACAAGATACAAGGTGGGTTTGAAGCACACCCCCCTCTCTTTCTCTAATCTTCTACTATTTCCCTCTTCTAACACCCCCTTCTTCTATTTTATTTTACCCCTTTTGATGATTGGGCCCCAAGGCTAAGGTTCATAAGGGTCATTTCCATTAATGAAATGACCCTATGATCAAGCCGAAAATGAATCCCTACTTAGGGAACATATGCACCCACGTGGCACATTTTTTCACCTTCTTTTAAAAATAAAAAATGATCGAGTTATTTGAGGTTACCGCCACGTGGCGGGGAGGAAAGGGTGCCTAACACCTTCCCTTTTCTCCAACCGAGCCGCTTACCCAAATCTCGAGGTTTGACTACCCCTTATCCATTGTGAGTCACTAAAATGCCAAAAATCTCATCTTTTGGAAAATGTACCCCGGGTGACCATTCACACCCACTTCCAACTTGAATGGTGGCGACTCCAAATCATTGTAGATGTAGTCATCATAATGACGAAATCACGCGTCTACAAGACCCTCACATCCACCAGGTTATATCCTTGAAGCGTACACCACTCCGTGTGGAGATGAGCAACGAAGAGATCACTCTGGCTTGCAAAATGCTACGCGAGACCTTCTATAGAAATTTGTCACCTCATTCTCCATCTAATAACTGTAGGCAATGATCACTTACACCATCCACATTTAATATGGGGACATTACATAGTCCTTGTTGGTCTACTCCAAACCCTATTCTCAATGTATTGAGAAAATGCATCTTACGGCGAGACACCAACTACCAAAATTTCAACAATTTGAAGGAAAGGGTAATCCAAAACAACATATTGTCCATTTCATCGAAATTTGCAAACAACGTCGAAACATATGACGACTTTATGGTGAAACAATTCATTCATTCTTTTCGTGAAAATGCATTCAATTGGTACACTGACTTGGAATCCAACTCGATAGATAGTTGGGATCAACAAGAAAGAATATTCATCGACCACTTCTACAATACCAAAATGATGATAAGTATGGTGGAACTCATTGTTATCAAACAAAAAAAAGATGAACTAGTTATCGAGTATATCAAATGTTGGAGAGATCTATCTCTCAACTGCATGGATCAACTTTATCAATCATCCGCAATTGAGATGTGTATTCAGGGGATACACTGGCAACTTTTATAAATCTTGAAAGGGATTAAGCTACACACTTTTGAAGAGTTAATTACTTGAGTTTACAATATGGAGCAGAATATAGTTGTTCATCAAACTCCACGATAGAATGAGCCTCAAAAACAAAATAAAAATGATGACAAGTCCTTTAGAACCAAAGAAGTTTTGTCCACCACCACCAGTAAATCTGTCAAGATCACAAGTAAGAGAAGAGAAGATCATCAAAAAGTTGATTCAACACAAGTCAAAGGAAAAGTCTAGAAAACTCTCAAAGAGCTTGAGGCGAAAGAATACCCATTTCTAGATGCTAACGTCCCAGGCATCTTTGAAAAACTCATCAAGTTGAAACTCATTGAACTCTCAATGTTTAAATGACTTAAGGTAAAAAGTTGTGACAATGATCCAAGATATTATCGCTACCATTGGGTGATTAGTCACCCAATTGAAAAAATATTTCGTCTTCAAGGGAAAAAATATGAATCTAGAACGTCAAGGAAAAATTGAACTTGACTGTGTAAAAAATGTTGTCACTTCTGTTACATTTAGATTTTTGTGTCTATGACCCTTATCAAGTCTGTTTTGCAACACGGACCCTGTCTTCCCAACTCACAAATGTTTCACCTCCCCCACAATAACCTATTCCATACGATCTGGCATTGAAAAGATTCATCCCACATAGGGGGCATTTCCAAGTTAAGGAAAAATCGTCACACTTCCAACTTCACCTCAATAAGGACATCAATCTCATTCGGCTTAGCTCAAGTTCAAGGATCTCACAGTCATCTTATATTGATAACGAAGGGTAGACAGTTGTCACTTGTCGAAAATGACGCCCTTCACACGTGCCTGCTCCTCCAAATCCAAAGCCAAGAAGAAGTAGACAGTCAAAAGTAGGTTTAGTATCAAAAAAGAAAAATAGGATAATAAAAAAAGACCTTTCGAGTTCCACCTGCAAATCCCGAAGACATTCTTCAACAACCTCCCTGTATGTCAATCACTCTTTTAGAGTTTTTGCCCAAGAAATTCTTTCAAGGATAATACGTAGAAGTCCACATTGTTTCATGCCACCAAGTGGAAGCGAAGGCACTTCTAGTCATGAAGAGCAAAGATTTGAGAAAGATGACATCGCCTCAGAAGTGAATGAAGTCCAATGTTTGGTTTCCTGTAATAATTCAGTCGTTGAATTGTTCTTGCATTTGACTAAGATTCAATGCAACTCCTCTATTACTTGGAAAATATTATCATAGGTAATAAAATTCAACCAAGTCAGTTGAGTTTTATATATTTTTAAAAATTAATTAGTTTTTGATGATTTAAATATTTATTATCTTAAATAAATATGATTTTGTGATGAAACATATTCTAATCAAGGGCTCAAAATGGATCGGGTTCAAGTCAGACATGAGTATATCCATATTCAAGTTTGATCTTCTTATTCGAATCCATATCCGAATTCGATTTGGATCTTATTAGTTAAAGCCGTGGCCAAATCATGTTGATTACAGTAAATCTGGATTTGGATCCGACCCAACCGAATTACTCTATTTGGTTCAAATAATTTTGGATTGTTCAACATTTTTTTATTTTATACTTTTTTTCTTTCTATTTGTTGTATTATTCTTTGTACTATTATAATTTATTTATTTTCTAAGAATTCATTTTATAATAAAATAGTAGATAAAAGATATTTTGAAATGTAAAAATAATAATTTTCAAAGCAATATATCATCCAGATCTAGGCGGATATAGGGATGAATCCGACTCGAGTTAAGGGACTCATATCCGACACATATTTTTCTTCAGATCTACTCCAAGGATCCAAACATACTAATTTGGATTCGGATTCAGATTCAAATCATTCAAATTGTGGATAAAATCCAACCCATTTTATATCCTATTCTAATCATCTTATTTTATTAAAAAATTATAATTATTTAAATAGAAATCTAGATCATAAATAATGCAAAGTGGGTTGAATGATTTATATACTAGATGACTCAGGTGAGTCAACTCGATTTTTGCGATTATAAGACTTCAATTTGATTTTTACTATTAAAGACTTTTACCTGAAGTTATAAATCTCACCCACATAGGTGCGAGTTGTAATTCTTTTAAAAATGAGAGTTAAGGACCTTCTTAGAGTTGTAACTCTATGAAATTAGTGAATCAAACAATCAATTAGAATTTTAAGGTGGGAGTTGTAACTTCCAAACACGTCCTGAGTTAAAGAAGACTGTTAGGCAATTATAGGCAGTAGTCTTTGGGCAGGTAGATGCACCGAAACTAATTTCTTTTTTCTGGAAAAGACTGTTAGGCAGAAACAACGTGGAGTTTGAATTGGTGTAAAAAAAAATTTCTGGAAAGTTACTTTTCTGAAGAAGGTTCTGCGTTCTGGTAAATTGGTTTTACATACAAACCTCTATTCATCTTCTCTTCACAGTTCACATATAGCATCGACAAGATTTAATAATTCGAAGGTATTATTCTTTTTTCCCATTTATTTCCAGAGCGAATTCTTCTATGTTTCTTCGTCTTCTTCTTCTATTTGTTTCTTTATAATCTGAAGAAACCCTAATTTTTCTACAAAATTAGGGTTTTTTCTTTTTGGAATTACTGTAAGTGTGATTGAATTCTATTCCTGTAGGCTTTGATCGGGTATCATATCGGATAATTCAATTGAAACCTTAGTTATTAAAAGATAAAACAAATAAAATCTGAATCTACATCTGTCGTTTGATTACATGAAAGAGGTTCTCATCATTAGTTCTGTACAGTGAAGATGTTTTGGATCGTGGGGGGGTTCTCTAATTAAGTTTTTCATTTCAATTCAGTTTTTCTTTCCTTGAATTTTATGGGTGAATTATTCTCTATATGGAAGCTATTTTTAAAAAAAATTCCTTGAATTTCTGCTGTTTTAGTATTTTCAAAATGGTAGAAATTTCTATGTTGGTGTCTTTGTCACTGCACTTAAAAACATGCTTGTGAGCAAAATAAATGGAGATGAAGCGTTTGACAACACACCATGTTATTTACGTGGAAAACCCTTCAATGCGAAAGAAAAAATCACTGATGCTACCACTATTTCGAGTAAGGTGCCCCATTACTATAAAATAGGAATGTTGTCTATGTGGCATGCTTTAATTGGAGCTTAAAATGATTCCGACTTTGAAGCGGCAGCCCGCTTAAAATTTTTGAAAGCAACCCTCCTCATTACAAGACACATGGTATTTTGAATTTATTTCACGCCCCTACATTTCCACCAAAATTTGAAATACCTCTTTGGAAATGCTACGTGTAATTGAATGGAGAGGGTTCCTTCAAAATTTTGAAACGGGCTGCCCACTTAAAAAAAATTCCGTTTAAAGCACTGCTCCTAACCAAGTCACACACGCAGCCCACAGTTCTTATTCTCCAATCAAAATGTGCCTCGTAGACACCATTCATATCTATAAGAATGGGATGTTGTACTGGATCGTGACTTGATTTTTATATTCCGTAATTAGTAAATGTTCAATCATTCTTTTCCAAATATGTGCAAACAATCTTGGAGAAAAACATATTACATGTGTGCATATGAAATGTCAAATTGTGATTTCATCTATGTTATTGATTGCTATTTTTTCAGTTATCGGGAAATGAAAGAGAGGAACACCACTTCCAAGCTCAAACAAATTTTGGCAAATTGTGCATCCCAGGTTAGTCGATGATTTTCAACCAACTTAAGTTCAATCCTATGTCCCTTTAAATTGAGTTTAGAACACGTCACTTTTTGTATGTGCTTTTGAAGATTTAAACACTTGAAATACTTGCCTTGGTTAAGGTTCCTTGATACATTGAAATGCATTGGGTGCCATAGCTAATTCAATAGTCCTATTAGTATGTGTACAAGCTCATAATGAGAGATGCGATCTTCTCACAAAGATAATGAATTTTTTTTGTGTGGCTATACTACCTAGAAAGTACTAGTAGTCTAAAAAACCTCAATTAATGAGACCATAAGCCTTTGTGATGTCAATATTGCAAACCGACCCTTAGGATATTCTTCACTCTCCAAGAATCAATGCAATCATTAGCAACATGGACCCATTGAAACTATTCCTGCCTCTAACAAAGGTTCCTTGCTCAAGAGAGATGATGGAAGGAAACAACAAAAAGTACTAGTAATGAGGGTCTTCACTATGATCTTCTACATGTTCTGTAATTCTAATGAGTTACAAGAATCCCAATATGCTTTTGGGAGTTACGGAGATGAAGGTGGTGTTGGTACAAGAATCCCAATATGCTTCATTATGACAATCTTGGACCACATTAATGAACTCTTCACCAATAACGTCCCAATTGTGCTTAAAGAAACCTTAAAATAGCTATTTGGGCCTAGGTCTTCATCACCGTCGAAACCCCTAATAGTTAAGTCAGTGGGATCTCCTGCTATTCAATAGGTTTCTCGGTTCAATTGCTCCTTAGAGGTGATTTCTAACAAAGTCAATACCATTAAATGACACTATGAACTATTCTGACTCCAAATATAATGTTCGAAATCTTGTTGGCTCTTCTCTTGGCATTGAGTCCTTACTTATGTAGGCTATTCATATATGGAGTCATACGTTTGACTTAGTGATTAGTGCATCCTTAATATTTAACTGCTGATGGATAGATCTATTAGAGATTTGGGAGTTTGTACACTTCAAACCCAGCTTTTACGCAATAGCTAGGGATTTGATTGGGTGCTAGTGCAAAACAAATGCACCCCATTAATCTCGTTTTGCCTGGATCTTGCTAGAGCACTTCAGCTGTCTTGTACCTGAAGTTTGTGCTGCAGCTTGTCTTGATAAGAGTGATGTAAATCAGCAATTTTGTATGTTGAAAATTTTCTTTAACTAAGGGCACACATTAAAGTGCAATAAGTATACCTTGGGAATAAGCATCTTGAGGTATTTTTGATAATAAAAAAAAAAGAATTTTTTGAGGTCATTTTTGGTTCATAAATGAATTTCCTAGGTGTATTTATTGCACTTTAATGTGTGCCCTTAGGGCATGAAAGAATGACTCGTGGAAAAAACACATGAGCCTAATCATTTAAATACAAAACCAATGGTTGATATTTATCCTCGAGATAAGTATCTCCGAGATGTGTGTTATGGAGATATGAATATATCTTGGTAGTTGGATTTTGTGTTTACACGGTCAGGATCATGTGTTTTCTCCTGAGTCAATTCTTCATTAGTCAACAGATCCCAACCTATATTTATATATTTTTTTGTGTCATTTTGTCTGCATTTTTTACTTCAGCATCATAAGTACCAAGTTCTGCTGGCAAAAGTGATTTGCATTTCTTCACTTCTAATTATAATACCAATGCAGGCAAAAGATTACGGTAGTTGTGTTGCAGCAAAGGTTCCGGAAGTTGAACATGATATGTGTTTGAAGGAGTTTCTTGCACTAAAAACATGCATGCAGAATGTGGTATTATATTTTGATACAGACCATAGTTTAATATTTCTCAGAAAAAGAACATCGAAGCATCTTTCTTTTCTATTTTAGTTGCATTGTTAACAATTTTCTATGCTGCTTAATAGCTCAGGGGAAGGGCTTAATATTGAAATCTTCTTTCTCAATTTACCAAGGTTCACATAATTCCAGAAGGTATCGCATTCTTCAATTGATAAAGAACTTATTCTCGTTTATCTTGAATCGAAAGCTTTCATGTATTCCCTGTTTCACTTATTTGCATTTCTTTTCTATGGCCTTGAAGCTCATAAACAGGATTTAAGATTGACTACAATAGTATTCTTCTTTCAACACGAAATACAAGAAGACTAGATATGTTCGGAAAAGCATCAAACGCCCAACCTAGTGTTGGTTTGATTGGATCTGGCGCACTGTCTCATGTTTATATTCAACACCCACCCCTACGATGTAGCATTCCTGGATTGAGAGGACTGTTTATGATGATGGAAACAAATTACTACTCTCCCCTACATCTGATCAGGTAAACTTACCAAAACGGTGCACTATTTCAAATTAATTCTGGAAACGGATAATTTACCATTTTCAGAAATAAGTTTTTTTAACCAAAACGGTAAAAAATAAAATGAGCTGTATTCTTTAAAATTTGTACCCAAAATACAAATTAATTACCCTTCTTTTAATTTGTATTCAATTTACATTTAGACCCTCCTATCTTTATTATATAATAGAGTTGGGTTTTGATAAATGTGAAGGGTAAAAATGTAAAAAGGTAGAAGAAATAAAAAAGGAGCATTTTTGGTATGAAAAATGTAGAAATTACTGTTCATTTTATGTTTTACCGTTTTGGTAAAAAAGGTATTTCCAAAAACGGTAAATTATCATTTTCAGAATTAATTTTAATAGTGCACCGTTTGGGAATTATTCGGTTTTCATTCTCTGTTTTGGTAATTTGCTCTAAAGGTTAAGCTAAACATTACTAAGTCCAACATGTGTGAGGGTTTTATAGGTTTTCGCATGGAAAACTGCTCCACTTGCTTCACATACTGGCCCTACAATTGATTCAATAGATGAAGGACCCGTGCTTTCTATTCGGTATTCTCTAGATGAAAAGGTCATAGCCATTCAAAGATCAGATCATGAGATTCAGTTCAGAAATAGAGAAACTGGGGAGGCCTTCATTCAAAGGTGTAAGCCTGAATCTGAGAGCATACTGGGATTTTTCTGGACAGATTACCCAACTTGTGACGTTATATTTGTCAAGACTAGGTATGTGCTAAAAAGCTTCTAATCTCTGGAGTTGTTTATGTGAAGTTTTAATATTAAAAGGATTTTTTTGAAGGTGTTGTTACATCTTATAACATTTAACAGGAAGTCCCCCTCACCCTTCTTTTTGGATCTGTAAGCAAAAATAGTGTATCGGATCTATGTTATCAGGTTTGCTAACATGGTAGCAAACCACAAACTGGTTCAAGGTTCAGTTCGTTGTGGGTTCATAAAAGAAACGAACCTAACGGTCATTTTGGTGAATTTTAGAGATGCACCCATGGTTTGGTCAATATTAGAGATAACCCTTACTTTAGAAATCCCAAGATTTTGTCAATTTTAGAGATACTCCTTCGTTTTTAAACTGAGGATATGCCCCCTTGACCTGAGTCTTATTCTTTGATTTGATCAATATTTGGTCTCTTTGTCTCTCTCTCAATCAATCAATCCATTCATTATGTCATTGCATTGATGTTAAGTTGATGCACCATTATTTCATTGCATTGATGTTAAGTTGATGCACAGTGGACTGGACTTGTTTTCTTATGAACGTGAGCTGAAAGCACTCCGTCTGGTGGAGACAAAGAAATTAAATGTGAGCTGGTATGTTTACACACATGAAAGTCGGATGGCTCTTCTTGCTTCCGGAATGCAGTGCAAAATTTTCTCTGGATTTCAGGTACAGCTACTAGCTTCAACTTGAAATAAGGTTTCTAAGATTTTGTTATATCCTTTTTTATCAAGACTCAGCTGTAATAGTTACTATTTTCTCAGTATCCTATAGTATTATCCACATTAACTCGTGATTGAACGTGCAAGAGGACTAAGCATTTGAACTGATATCAGCCAGCGGGTCCAAAAGGAATCCATCAATAAATTGGCTGTATCCTTTTTTCCATATTTCTTTTTTTATTTAGTGGATTTATAGAGAGAGGAACAAAATGAGCAGCTTGGAGGATAGAATCACTAGATACAAAGGCATGACTTCACCTCCTTTTTTTTCTCTCATATTCACATAACTTATGGTGTAAGGAGATAGTTAGCTTTAGAAGAATTGTAGAATTGTCAAGTCTCTAATTAAGAGCTTGGCAGATATATATAATAATAAAAAAAAGGTGAATGAACATATATGCCCTTACATAGGTGAATAGACATAAATGTCCTTACACAGAAATAACATAGAAATAACAAAATTAGACTACTACTATCTCTTATTTTCCAATAGCTTTCTATTTTCTTGGGTAAGTGATGCAGGATGATGCAAACTTAACCTAAGATGATGTTTTTTTTATTTTTATAGATAGATGGGAATAACTACCAAGAACAATAAAATTCATAAAATAAACTAATCCTACCAAAGATTATCAAAGAAAATCTAATAAGCAATTAAAATGATTCCTAAGCTAAGTTACAATCTTATAGGGCTACTCCCAAATATTAAAATGAGGATCCTAAGGAAGATAGGACTTCCCAACTAACTTAGGGTCTTAATCTAAATACCTGTGAAGGTTTTCTTAAGCCCAATCAAGAAAATGTTTTCAGCTCAGAGGAGTTTAATTGGCTATTGTGGAGGTTTCAACAATCCCAATGACTATTTGTTAAAAGACTAAATGTATATGTTTGCAATTAGAGATATGTTGTAATAAGGTTAAAGGGTTGATATGGGTCTGTATTTTGTGGAGTAGGAATAGGAAGGTGGGTTAGGGTTTATTGATGATTGAATTGGGATTTCGAAGGAGTTTGGCTAAGAAAATGGTGGCTATGAATTTCTGGTTGGTAAGTTCTACTGACAAAAAAATCAATAAAAGAAAAAATTGGAGAAGATGATCAAGGAGAGTGAGAAGCTGAAGATAAATGATTATTACCTAGGAATCACACCAAGAAAAGTAATCCTACCTTGGATCACACCAAGAAGATCCATGGTTTCGTACCACACATCCAATATCTGGAAAAACTTGTAAATTTTAGTCAATCTCTCATCGTATTAAAAATCTAGAATAATTTTCTTTACAACCGTTTATATAATTCAAAACCCTAATTAAAGCACGGCCATCCAATTAGCATGTCAAGATCTAATGTCTGCGAATAAAACTTAAATATAACAAAATAAAAAATACCTTCCATGTCCCATTCCCGTGACTTTATCTCCTTTGAATTTTCAGCCTATGAAAATTTACTAGAAGACATGATTATTTATTTTCCCTCAAACATTTGTACTATAACCATGGACTGAGAAAACATAAAAAAGAAGCATAAATACTAACCTTAATCACAAAAAAAGGCCCTCCTAAATATAAAACTAAATAAACATGCAATCTAACTAATAACTCAATGGAAAGGCCCATGATCTCAGAAGTACTTGTCAGTAAGTTTTTTATTTCTCTAGTTTCCAATGAGAAACACTAGGTGATAGAACCATTTTGTAGTGTGCTATATTGATTTTTACCACTTTTTTTTCTTGAAAACATTGTAGAAAAAGCACAGTTATTTGGCATCACCACCCATGATATAATGTGGAAAATAGCAGTTGATTCATTGATTTTGGCGGCATATTTAACCTCATGTGTGTTGATTACAACTTTGATAAATATTTAGTTTGTCCAATGCAGATAGTTTTTATTCTTTTCTAAGTTACAGCATAATACAAATGTGATTCATTTCACATGTCCTTTTACTAGTTTAAACTCAATCATTATTATTTTTTTCTATTTCAGTTTTCATCTGGAGGAATCATTCGCTTGCCACGGTTTGAGATGGCAATGGCCAAAGCTGAGGCAAACGAGAAACCTGTCCTAGCTATAGAAGATGTGCATATTGTTACAATGTAGACTTTTCTGTTGAGTTTCTTTAGCTGATAAAATTCCATTTTGCCAAATTCAATTTCAAGTGTTTTAATTTTGTAATATAACATATTGAAAGTGTTCTTATAAATTATTTGTGAATATTCACAGCTATGGTAGAATATACTGCTTGCAAGTTGATAGGGTTGCGATGTTGCTCCACTTGTACAGGTTTTACCGTGACGCTGTTATACAACAGGTAAATTTGTGCTCAAATTTTTATGTCGTCCATTTGGTCTGATCCTTTCCAAATTTCACAGAATCTTCTAGTCGATTGCACTGAATAGATATCAATAATGATACGATTGTTGGGCACAAAACAGCACACATAGGGTTGTTCACTATAATAGCAAACTCTTTCTTTTATAATGGCTCGTTTATAAAAAATGAAAATGACTAAGCTGAAACTTGAAATTTGAGCCATCTAGTTGTGGATCATTCAATCTTAATTGTTCCACCAATTAAGAGGTGAAATCATGGGATTTATATCTACTTTTATATTGTATCACAACTGATGAATGTCATGATTAATTCCTTCATCTCATAGCCCAGAGTATCCGATGAAGCCCTCCCCCTTAGTGGCCCTATCTCATGGGTCACCTCCATCATAGGGGGATAAAGGATTGACTTGTCTCAGGCCTCTAGAACTTTTAAAGAAACTTACTGGATTTCTATTAACCCAAATAGAGAGACGGGGAAGACATATGCTTCGTCATCCGAGAAATCTATTTCTCCCCAAAGTCCTGAACCCCATGCACCTCATTAAATACCTATGAAAATCCCAATTGATATAGCATAAGCATCTCAATTCATAGAAGACAAGGGTTCTATATCTTGATCTTTTCAATTTCAGTTATCTTGGAAATGGAAATTCCATGTAAATATTTCATTTTATCACCACTTGAAGTATTGTAAGATTTTTGAAATTTGTTAAAAATATTGTGGAAATTAAGGAATGTTGCATTGAAATTTAAGAAATTGATTAAAAAAAAGAAGCATGAAATACACTCATAGGTCATCGTACTTAAATAAAAACCATGATGGTGTCTTCTTCGAAGGGAATGAGCATTCTATGCAGGATGTTATCTTCTCTCTCTTGGATTTTTATTCTTTTTATTGGTGTAAGCTGTTTAAGGCATTTAGAGGCTTTTCTTTGGGGATTTTCTAGTTAGATGGAAAGGGTTTGTAATCTCTTTGGCTTGTAGTTCTTGTTCCTTATTTTCTTCTATTTGAGTGGTCTTCTCGACTGCCCTTCTTTTATTCTTGGATTTTAATGAAATTTTACGTATAGATGGGATTCATTAAAAGAAGGACCTGAGTTCAAATCCCGCCAGAATCTAGTTACTGAACTCATTAAAAAAAATTTATATTTACACTTTTTCGAAAAATTCCCTGCTTTTGTCACATCTGAAAATTGTTCTGTTTATTTGTTCTTACATTCTTGTATTTGCCTATCTGTTTGGGGAACACTTCCAATAAAAAAACATTTTGTACAGGAATTAGTTGGCCTGATTAATTACTCTCAGAAACATATATTTGATCATCTTAGTGCAATTTCAAGACAATGGCGTTGTTTTGGAATAATTTTCTGCCAGCGTACATTTTGCTTCATATTGTGATGTTGATTTCCATTTCAGGGTTCATTACCAATGTATTCAAGCAACATTGCAGTCAGTGTGATTGATAATGTACTTCTTGTTCATCAAGTGGATGCAAAAGTTGTTATATTGTACGACATATTTTCAGATTCTCGAGCACCAATATCTGCTCCCCTTCCTCTTCTACTGAGGGGTTTGCCCAGGGCTAATGCTTCCTCCTCTCGAACGAGTGGCAAAGATATGGTCCCTACAGAGACAAATGAAATGAGTGATCATGACGGAATCATCTATGGAGATGGCTGGGCTTTCCTCATTCCTGACCTTATATGTGATACCACCCATGGTAATTTATGGAGGATTCATTTGGACCTAGAGGTGAGTTACGGTCCTTATTTTGTGTGGTGTTGAGTGTATATTTTCCTCCATTCTCGGGTGTGCCATACCCCAGTTAAGCCCCGCCCTGTTATATTCATACTTCTCCCCTTGTCCAACAGGTCGGTCTTTTGGAGTAGTTGGTTGGTTAACATAGTGTGAGAACGCTAGGTTTATATGAGTCATGGTCGATTCTTTCCACCCTTACTCCAGAAGTGTTGAGTGTATATTTTCCTCCTCTTTCGGGTGTGTCATACCCCAGTTAAGCTCCGTGACCCTCTTATATTCATAGTTCTCCCCCTCTCCAACAGATTGATCCTTTGGAGTAGTTGGTTGGTTAACAAATGGCTTATTTAGATGTAATATGTGATTCTTGTAAGCATGACTTTCTCCTGCCTCCAGGCTATTGCTGCCAGTAGTTCCGAAGTGCCTTCCGTTCTTGAATTCTTGCAGCGGCGCAAGTTGGAATCCAATAAGGTACCATTTTTAATATTTGTGTACTATTTCCACTTCACCCGTGTCTGATTTAAAGGTGTCTAGTGCGGAGATTCTTAATTATAAAACCCTTCACCGATGTTGTCTACTTGATTTGCATTTCAGGCTAAACAATTGAGCTTGGCAATCATGCGCACCCTAATTCTAGAGCGACGACCTATAGCCATGGTTTCTAGGGCAATAGATGTACTTGTTAATTCTTACTCTCGGTCAATGAAAATGGCTATGTCTCTTCACGGAAGATCAGTGGGAGATCAGAAGACCGTGGCTGATGAACCTCGACAATCTGTGACTGGAGACATCAATAGTGAATCTATTGATCCTACAAAAGTTTCTACATTTAATAGATCATCAACTTGTTCTGATTGTGAAGAGAATGTAAACCTAGAACTACATGCTGGAAATTCTGGTGAGATTGAGCAGTCATCCCTACAGTCTCAATCTCAAACACTGGACTCTGATGTTTCTGAGTCTCAGGAGTCTCAAGTTACTTCCGCAGCAATTTCACCTGATGAGATGTATAGTTTTGTCTTTGCTCTTGTTGAGGACGAGATGGTTGGAGACCCTTCTTACTTAGTTGCTATCATTGTTGAGTACTTTCGCAGGTAATACAATTTAATATTTTCTTTCCATCAATGTGTAACTTCTATCTAGTCTAGAAGAATGTGAGGAACACAATGCGATGACACTAATGTGCGATATCTTTCCTCATAAGTTATATAAGATCTCGTTGCATATCGAAATTTCAACTTTAATTTTTTAGATTGCAAGTTAGGGCATAAAATGGGTTGGATTTTAATCGAAATCCAAATTTAGCAGGCTTAGGTCCTTTGATTAGATTCGAATAAAAAAATGGATCTGATATGGTTTGTTGTCCCACGATCCAAGTCGGATCAGGGTCGGATACGGATCTATCCATATATCCATATAAATCCGAATTATATATTCCTTTGAAAATTGTATTTTTTAGGTTTTTCAAAATACCCTTTTGTACTACTTTATTATAACATTAATTCTTATAAAATAAAAGGATTATGATGGTAAAATAGAATCGTATAGCAATTAACAAACAAGTACAGAACAAAAAATGTTGAACTATCTGGAATTATCTGACCGATCCAACCCAAATCAAGCAATTTGGTCGGGGTGGATCCGGATTAAAATCAAAATGGTTCGGATATGGTTTGTCTAGTAGGATCCAAGGCGGATGGCAATCTGGATATGGGTATACTCAGATCCGAACTAAATCCAACCCATTTTAAACCCTACAGTGCAAGTGCAGCCATCATTCTGTTTTGGTTTTCAATGAAATAATTTGTTTCTATCATTGCAGTTCTGGGTCAGAAAAAATTAAAGTACATCCGAATCTGAATGTGATGACCACACAACTTCTAGCCCGCAGTGAACGATATGCGGAACTTGGGTTGTTCATTGTAAACAAGGTTTGTTTATGAACTCTTTTTAAGTGTTTATGGTTTGGGAATGATGGAACACATGGTGCTTTGGATGAGGAATGGAATTGCATATGTTCATCTTCTATCACTTTGAGCCAGACTACTTGCTAGGGTTTGTGGAAATGTTTTTGGGAAAATAAGCTTATTTCGGTTTTTATTTTTTATTTTTTTGCTGCATGCAGATACTAGAGCCCTCAAAAGAAGTTGCATTGCAACTCTTAGAGTCTGGTCGTCAGAATTTCCAAACAAGAAAGTTGGGTATGGAAATGCTAAGGCAGCTCTCCTTGCATCATGACTATGTTTTGCTACTCGTACAAGATGGCTATTATCTTGAGGCTTTACGTTATGCAAGGAAGAATAAGGTGATCTTTATGGACATTCTCCTTTTGGAAAAATGATGCGTTTTTTTTTACCTTGTGTTTAGTAACATTTATATTTGCGGGAGTTTAAAGGTTAATTTAAATTTTAATTCCGGTTATCAGCACTAGATTTCATCCAGAACATCATTGCCGAGCTTCTCATAGTTGCTAATTCGGAACATATAGATGTAGGGATAATATTCACCATACTGCTGCTATAATCATAAGGGTTGGATTACAATTGTGGTGAATACTCAATTTGAGTTGAAAGTGGTCCTATACTCCTATCTTCCAAGGCTCTTTGCCCTAGTCTTGTAAGAAATGGAATGACAACCTTTCTTGCTAGTTTAGATGTTTAGCTTCCTGTTAGCTTTTTTCTTTTTATGAGTAAACATTCTTTATTGAAGGGGGCGGTCGAGACAACCTAAAACCCCAGAGAGAGAACAACAAAAGAAAACAAAGAGAGAGAAGAGCAATCAAGATCTACTCATACAATTACAATCCCAATCCCACCTCCCCAAGAGATCCTCAAAAAAGACCCCCTTTGCTTCAATGAACACCTAGCTCCAATTTTTCACACAATCTCCCAGAGTTATTTTGTTGACGTTTTCACTTCTTCACAATTTTTTGGATGGGTGAATTTTCACATCTTTACAATCAATCTAGCTACTCAGCTGCATTCACTGTTAGTATTTGGTAGTATGATCAGGATGTAAATGGATCGGATCAGGTCCGAAATCCAATCTGTTCCAATCTGATAACTTCGGGTCTGGGTCGATGATTCAGATTCCAATAAGGATCCGGTTCAATAAGGTTCCAATCTGATATCTTATTGGATTGGATCTGGATTGATCATCTCCCGAGCCAATAAAGGGTTGGGATCCGTTGACTCCTAAGAATGACTCCTGAAAAAAACACATGATCCAACCCTTTAAACACAAAATCCAATGGTTGAGATTTATGAGTATCTTGATAACACAAATCTCAGATATACTTATCTCGAGAATAAATTTCAACCATTGGATTTTGCATTTAAAGGGTTGGGATCATGTGTTTTTTTTCATGAGTCATTCTTAGGAGTCGATGGATCCTGACCCTCCGATAAAATGTTAGAAATTATATAAATTATGCTATATACTTACATGAAGTTTATTTAGATTTTGTGCATCGAATCGGGTTTGGCCCAATCCGATTGTTATTGGATCGGTTTGGATCTTAATAGAGTTTTGATAAAAATCCAATCCTTAAGAACCCGATCCATTGACAGCCCTCCGACACCTGTCTTAACTTTTTGTTTTTGGAGGAGGAGGGAGCATGAGGTTAGTATTAAATCTTAGCTTTTAGCTTTAGGGCTAGTTCTATGCTTCACAAGCGAAATCTTGTTTGCCATGGCCATCTGCTAGCATGATTTTTTAGCAGTCCCTGTGCATTTGGAAATTGAGACCACTTCAATTTTTTGGATACCTCTCTCAACTCCTATTGTAAGTCCTTTAAGGATTCCCATTAGGTCATGAAGGAGAGTAGTCTTAGGCACACATTCACCTGCATCATCGAACAATAGTTTTCCACTACGGTCCCAAAGAATATCTCTATCGAATTGAGTATCATTTCATGAGGCTTTAGTTATGTGAATTTGCATTTGGTGCCTTCAATGATCATATAGAGGCGAGAACAGTTGATGCAATTAAATGTTTGTAAGAAACTCTCCGATTTCTTTCAATCAATGTATTATAGTGGCACAACTAGCTTCATGATAAGAACTGACACAATCTTTCCCGGAAAAATGCTCCATGATCACTTTTATAGATAGCTACGAAGTCTAGCTAGGCCTTATCCCACAGCACCGCACCCAAATAAGACCTCAGTGCTTGGCGCTCAATGACTCAGTATTTTTTGGATAAATTGGTGATATTAGGCTCACCCCTTTGCCAAATGCAATACTAGGTTTACCCCCCCCCCCCCCCCTTGACTGTAAGTCAACATTGCTTTTTCTTGATGATTTAACAGTGAAATTTTGATTTTGATTTTTTTTCTTCCAAATTTTGATTCATTAATTTGAGTATTTAGAGGAGCATTTAATATATACATATATAGGGTCGGGATCCGTAGACAACGTGTCTTGTCTTATATCGGCAAAAAGTTTTGGAATGGGCTGGTTTTTTGTGAGGATGATCTCTATGGTGAGGGGATCATCCATGCAAAAAAAATCAGCCCATTCTGAAATTGCTAGCCCCAGTTTACAAGTTAAAGAATTGTGGACCTCTTTTCATAGGGTTGGAAGTTTTAGAATCAGCTGATTTCACCATAGAGATCATCCTCAATTGTCAACCTTGACTTACAGTCAAGGAGGGATTTTGAAAAACATATTATTTACTGTGATGTTTATAGGGATTTTGAAGCTCAAAAAACTAACAGAAAAGTTGGTGGCATTGCAGGTCACTACAATCCGGCCGTCATTATTTCTCGAAGCTGCATTTGCTTCCAAAGACCCCCAACATCTAGCATCAGTTTTAAGGTTCTTCTCTGATTTTATTCCTGGCTTTAAGAATACGGCAGATCACACTGCATATTGCCGTATTCTAAATGAGATGAACTCATCCATAGCTGCTTAAGGCATATGTTTCTTAGGAAAGATTACAATATCAGAGGATGCAAAAAAAAGCCTTAAATCGTGAAACTCTTATGCTGTTCTTTACCCTAGAAAAGAAAAGAAAAGGAGAACTGAAATCACTTCAACAGCGTTGCTTTGTCGAGATCATGTTCTACTATCGGTAGTTATGCATTTTGATGGTCGGCTGATACCACTTGCAACCTTTTAAACAGCAATCACAATTGAATGCCATAAAGTCTCCTTGTTTGCTCAGGTCTCTTGTTAGATAAACTATAATTTGGTAGGTAGAAGCCATTTGAAGTATTCTATAACTGGTGATATACGTGACAAAAATCTGTGATTTTTTTTTTTTTTACATAATCGCATTTAAATCATGATTTTATTATTATTATTATTATTAAATCGTGAAGTTTTCTAAAAATTGACAACTTACTTAGTTAACCCCAACTTGGTCACTATGGTGACATAGAAGTCCTTAGTTGCTTCATAGAAATGCTAGTTACCTTGAAATTTTAATTTTATGGGAAATCTTGATTCATCATAGATCTTTCTTATGGGTTGTGGGGTCGACCCCTAAGAAAGAAATGTGATTAATAGATGCTCATTCATGAAATCTTATTTTATATGGATTACAAACAACTAAGTCTGAATTAACATCACGACCAAAGAATGGATCCAAAGTAACATGAATTCTTCGGAAAATTTGGTTATAAATCTATTTTCTATTTTCTAATAGAAAATAATTAAATTTTAATAGTTCAAACAACTGTTTTTAATATAATAATAAGATTTTGAGACTCAGCATATACTATTTCACCTTATAATAGAAAATTATAATTATTTAAGAGAGATTCTATTGCCACATTAACTTTGCTAATGCCAACCAATTCATACATGTAAATCACCGAAGAATTAAATATAAATCCATATAAAAATCATGTGATACGGTCCCCTCACATTAAGCCCATGATGAGGAGGATATGTTAAGAGGTGTGCTTATATAACGAGGGACGTACTACTTCTAATCCATAAGTTTAGATCCACAGTTTCTTAATAGGCTTTCTTGATCAAGGTCATTATCAATGGTTTATTTTTTTATGATTTATTAATATATAAATCTTGATTTAGTTTGAAAATCGTAGATATATAATTTTATGTGATATATGTTGAACAAACAATAATAATAACAAAACCTTATTCCAAAGATTTGGTGTTAACTAATTGTCAAAAGCGATAGTCAATCTAATGATAATTGAGATTTTCGGTAACAATTTAGTCAAGCGTCATTGGCAATCAACTTCAAACATGATGCACCAAACGTGCTAGTCGTGTTGGCCGATCACGTTCATCATGTCTAGTGTTTACTTCCGGCAAAAACAAATATGGGGTATTAAGCCGTCTTATCTGACTTTGTCTTAGTAATAGAAATGAGGATGTTCAAATGGATGAGTGAAAAGATTGAAAATGGACGACTGTGCCCATTCTATTGATTTTAATATTTAAAATTATGATTCAGAGTTTCTAGAATATTAATTTCGACCATAACATTCTGTTTTCAATCGAGACTAGAATGAAACATTGAATGTTTTAATAATATTTTGCATTATTTTGAAATATTTCCTAATCACAAGATTATCTCTGGGCAAGTTTTAAACTTTGGGCAGAACATCTAATCTTCTTTATTAAAAATTCAAAAGCAATAGTACAAAAACAAGAAACCTAAAGTGGGACTTAAAAAACAAGAGTTGGGGATCCAAGGCAACAGTTAGAATAATGAACAGATGAGAGGAGGGACCCCTGGCATCATGAAACTTATAAGATAAAGCAAAGTTAGTAAACCCTTTTCAAAAAGGGGAAAAAATGAAGAAAAAAAAAGAGAGAGAGAGGAGGGGGGAGAAAAGAAAAAGTTGGTAAACTACTCCAAAGTCCAAACATCTATCTTTGGATTCCTCTAAAGGGGTTGGGTCTCACTAGTGCAAACAATGATAAAAAATTGTTTTAAAATAAAATTTTAATTTTAATCTTAAATAGAGAAAATAATAATGTTAAATTATAAATATAAAAAAATTGGGAAAAAAATCCCAAGACTGTTAGTTGTCAGTTGATAACCAAAACAACCTAAAATAGAAGTAATAGATCAAAATGGACCATTTGCTTTAGTAAAACCTAATTTTGGACCAAAATATCCTCATCAAGTGTTTTCTTTGAAAATCACCCTCTCTTAATTATATTTTCTTAGACTTCCTTCATCCCATTTTCTCACTTGAGTTTTTGCACAATGATTACGACCCACCTGGAGGATTGGTTACCATGAATCAAGAATGCAAAATGATATACTTTTAATTTCAAAGATTTAATGTAATTTTCGATATATTTAATGATTTATGACAATGAATGACAAACAGATAATGATATACTCGTATTTTTAAAGATTTAATTGTATCATTTGATCCGAGTATACGTTTTCCGGTCATAACATATGCATTATAGATATTTTGAAAAGATATATTTTATTTCGAGCTCAAAAGCATCAAAATCATCGAGGCTCAACATTTTAATGTCAAGCTCCGACACTTTGACCTTTCAAAAAGTCAAGGCTCAATGCTCATACTTTTCCAAAGGTCGAGTCTCAATGCTTCGATCTTTTAAAAGGTCTCGGTTTCAATGTTGATTCCCAAGCTTTTAAAAGGTTGAAGTATCAAGCCTTCAACGATTACAATTTTTTTATTTTTTCAAGCTCGGCATTAGATAACGTCTTTCCTAACCTTAGAGGCTGGTCTCTTGGTGGACCTACAAACAAATAATTATCTTGATCAATGTGTCTAAGTAATTAGAATTTTGCAATTTTCACACGGTTGATTATTAACCATTGCTTTAATCATTTTAGTACTCAAATGGAACACCTATATGCCACTAATCTCTTTTATTTATCAACAAAGAGATAATCATGAGATTTGTGGCCCATTTTCAAGTGAAGACTTACTATTGTTCCAATGGGAAGAATAAAATCACACTTATCGTAACCTCGTGCACTAGCACGTTGTAGCCCCACTACTAATAATGAAACCTAACTTCCTTTTAACAAATGGAAGAGCAAACTCTTTCTAACCCCACCTGGAGTAGGCCCTCCGAAAGTTGGAGGGCCTACTACATTTGATGGGGTGACATCTATACATAACTTGACTCTCTTTGATTTAGTAAAGGGAGGAGTAAACTACGTCACTCCCCCTCCACCACCCACCAAGATCATAGGCCCCTTGATGTGCCTCAAGTTGGGGTTGGGGGTTGGGGAGAGGGTAGATTATGTAGGATTGCTAGGAAATTGATGCGATACTGACATTAGCATTTTAAATCAATCGTATCTAAATCTTTCTCATTAATTGAATGTGCATCATTAACTTATTTTAGAATTAGTTTCACATACGGTATCATGTTCTTATAGGATAGGAACCGTGTCTAGGTGGCATGTGTTTGATTCAAGTTTAAAATACATCGGACGCCTAATCAAGTCATTTTTCTAATTGCACGCAGCCCAATGTGTTTATTCTCCCAATAAATGCATGCCACATAGACACCATATATTGCTTAAAATATAATAGTTCTTAATACCAACTATATATATATTATAATTATATGTGTATGGAAGCCATCTGATTCCCAACAAACACTATAATTATATTTAGGTCCCACACATCATGATTAAAGCTTGAAAACCAAAACTTTAAAATATCATTGAAAAAAGGCCATTGACCAAATTATACTTTTTGGCTTTCCTGTTAGGCATCAATATTTAATGGATGGTGATGTGCTAAGGTTTTTTTTCTCGAGAAAAATAAAAAGTTGCAATAAATATGATATTGTACTTGGAATTGATAAAAGAATTCACTAATATGTTCTTTCAGAATTTATATATTGAGTCAACTCAATTTTCCATCGAGTTGAGTTTCGAGATGGCTCACCAAGTTAGAAAACTATACGCTTTCGATGGGCTTGGAACAAATAGTGATGTTTGGAGGCCAGAGTGTTACACCATGGCCAACTTCTTCTAGTTGAACAGTCTCAATCACTCTTTAAACAAACATTCAAAACAGGTAAACCCCTACCCCATATTACTTAAAGTTGGCCAGTAGTGTATCAGTGGGTAGCAACATATTTTAATATAACTAATTAATTTTAATGGGCCCATCAAGAGGTGGGGCTTACAACCCTTTTATATGTATGTGTATATATAATTGATCGATGAATCACGTAGGATCTAGATAAGATTGGCAATGGGTCAGATAATATCCGCTTACCCAATTCATCCTACCCGAGTTAGTTGGGTATGGGTATAAATTTTTTTTTTTTATTATCTGGTTGAGATTCGGGTAACTTTATCCTTAATTAATTTATCCAAATTTTTTTAGGGTCAGATATGGATAACTACCTTATCCGATCCAAATATCTGTTTATTCCATTTTAATATGATATATGTATAACCTAAAATTATGATTCTTTCATCATCTTCACAATGAGGTAAATACATTTGACTTAGATATCCGCTGGAAATTTTGGTACAAGTCCGATACAGATAATATAAATAAATAAATAAATTGGATAAATAATCGAATATAGATATCCTTAGAAAAAGTAGGTAAAAAATCGGATATGGATAATCAGATATAGAGTTCGATAAGAATTCAGATATATACTTCATCCGACCCAAATCTGGATCATAATTCTCATTTGGGTCACATGGATTGCTATGTTAGCGTAAATGACACATCAACTCTCTAGGGTTCGTGATTTTTAGATTAAATTTACTTAGAGATTTAAGAATTTTGTACTCTACGTCAATCTGAGGCGTTCGATCATGTTTTTGGGTGCCACATGGATGTGGGGTCGATATAGAACTGTTCCACACATTATTTAATTGTTGTTGGAATTTTATGAATTTTTCTTGGGCCAATATTTGTGTTGAAATGGGTAGATATATAGGAGTTTTTCACTTTTATATTGGATTCCTACCTAAGGAAAGAAAACAAAGTGGTAAGCTGTCCCTAAGACAAAAAGAATCCTTTTCATTACAGTGCGTGGTTGGTGGAGAAGCTTTTCCTAACAGGAGTAGATATTAAAAAATATATAAAATAAAATAAAATAATATAAGTTGAAAAAGCCATTGCAACCCCCCTTTTCTATTTCATTTTAATATCTAAACTGAATTATCATAAATAAAATAGTCAAAAGGTTTTCTATAGCTACAATCTAAGATTCTTTTATGATGTTGGAATTTTTTGCCACGTGGAGGTCTGTCGTAGATATCCTGGACCAATTATTTTTGTATATAATCATCTAGATTGGCCACAAGAGAGGTGCCTTTTCCATGTCAATCACTTTGAGTTTTTTTTTATTTTTTTTTATCACAAGTTGTGGCAAATAATTTGTAAAAGAACATATAATAATAATGAACAAAACGTATGTTAATTTTACAATATCCCTCCATTTTTATTGAAATCTTGAGATTTCTTCGGAAATTGACAATAGCCTTTGACAAATTAGCCTTTCATGAAGGAGTAATTGGACAATCATAGA
Source organism: Akebia trifoliata (assembly GCF_017979445.1). Lineage (NCBI taxonomy): Eukaryota > Viridiplantae > Streptophyta > Magnoliopsida > Ranunculales > Lardizabalaceae > Akebia > Akebia trifoliata. Next base: position 33,740,162 of record NC_141388.1, on the reverse strand, counting down.
AAATATCTTTGTATTCAACTTCTTGAAAAAAGTATTTGATTTTTTCTCCCCCGGATTTTAGGGAAAAAGTATCTACCCTAATGTTTAACCTTGAAATTCTCCATTTTTCTCCTAAACATCGTAGGATAAAAGTTTCTATCCTAATGTTTGACCTTGAGATTCTCCCTCTCTGAATTGTTGAATCTCAATTGATAATTTTTTTACAAGAGGTTGAAGACAATGTTGAATAGTTTTGAAATGTTGAAGAAAAAATTAAAATTAAAATTAAAGGTTCTCAGCAAGAGAGAGAAGTTGATGGTGTTTTTAGTTGTTTTCTATGGATGATACTATTTTGGAAAATTTACTTAAAGAACCCTTGCGGAAGGGTTTCTTTCTAAATATTCCCTAAGTTTTCGATGATAGCTTAGCAGGATATTTAATTAAAAAAAATTTCTTTCTAAATGGTCCTAGACCTCATCTCCCACATTTTCTCGCGATTGAATGCCCTAATCATTCAAACTCATCGTTTTCATCCAAAAATTAGATTTTCAACATCTCAATCAAGTTTTGAAGACTCTATTCCGTCAGAAAAGATTTAAGAAATAAGAAGATGTCATTTTCAAGGGTTTTTTCACATTTTTTCTTAGTTTTTTTTATTTATTTATGAAAATCGATCAAGAATGATTCTTTTCAGGTTGAAATCATGTAAATAGGTCGTTATCTCAAGTTTTTAGTTGATCTTTCCATGTATTTTAGTTGAAAAAACTCGAAAATTGAAATGGGTGAGTTTTACCAATGTTGAGTTCACCATTTTTTATTTTAAATGTCCGAACTCGACAGTAATTAAAAGAATTCAAGTTCGACAATAAATAAAAAGTGGTCAACTCGATAGTAAATAGTGGTGAGTTCGACTGTAAAAATTGTGTACTCAATACTAAATAAAAAAGAGTTGAGTTTGATAATATAAAAAGTGGTGAACTTAACAATATAAAAAAAAAAAAACGGTGAGTTCGCTAATAACAAGAGACCATCAAGAAAAAAAAATTTACAAAATGTCCTGTCAAATTATCGAGCAAAAGTTAGGGATTATTTTGAAAAAATATATTTTCACGAGGGTCTTTTAAGTAATTTTCCCTACCATTTTCATAGCAAACCAACCCATTATTGAAGATATGGTAGTTTTAAAATTTTGAAAGACAAGACAAAAGAAGTAAGATGGAATAAGAGACAAATATTTAGAAAAGTTTAATTATAATAAGTGTTGGGCAATATCATAATTTAAGGATAAGAAATTTGTTAAGGAAAATTTTATAAAGTTGCTTCCCTTAAAATACAAAACTAATCTAAAGAGGGTTGTTATCATGAATTAATGGCATTAGGTATCTTTTAAAAGGGAAATCTTAATTAATGTTACAAAACATGAAAATCAGATTTACATTTTATCATGGAAAATCATTGATGTAAAAACACATGACCGAGATGTTGAAAACATGAAATCCAATGTTTGTGATTTATGCGTATCTCAATAATGTATATCTTGGTAATACTTATCCTAAGGACAAATCCCAATTGTTGGATTTTGCGTTTGTATGGCTATGATCATGTGTTATATAATGAGTCATTTTCCATGAGTCACCAAAACCTAGTCATATATATATATATATAAAAGGTAGCATTCAATGGCTAACTTTTTGGCAAAACATTTTTCAAAACATGGGTTAGAAGTTTGGGAATGGGCTGATTTTTGGTGAGGATGATCTCTACGGTGAGAAGATCATCATCACCAAAAATCAGCCCATTCCAAAACTTCTAACCCATGTTTACAAGTTGAAAAATCGTGGACCGTCCATTTTTTGTAAACTGTTTTGATGGGGTTAGAAATTTTGAAAAGGGCTGATTTTTGGTGATGATGATCTCCTCACCGTAGAGATCATCCTCACCAAAAATCAGCCCATTCCAAAACTTCTAACTTATGTTTTGAAAAATATTTTGCCAAAAAGTTTGCTAAAAAGTTTGCCATTGAACGTGACCCATATATATATATTTTGAGGAATCTTCATCGATCTCAATATAATTGTTGCACACCACTATGGTAGAAGTGGAGGTGAAGGTGGTTATGTTTTTAAATTGTGGTGTAAATGTTTTAGTCCTACATCAGATAAAAATAATTAGAGAGTGTAAATCTTATATGGAAGTTATAACATAGTGTAGTAAGTGTGAAAGAGATATGGATAAAGCTTACGTGTACATGAAGGCCCATAAATTCTAAAACAGATTTGGACCCAGTGGTCTAAAAAACTTTAGTGCGTATGTGTGCATGAGATACGAGCGCAAGAGGGGTGCAAATCTCCTTACAAAGGTGTACGTTCGAACAGTCATAACTGAAACATACTTTATACATACATGAGTGTCTATTCGAATAATCACTTATAAGTGATATTTTCACCACTCTTTGTGATTGTCCAAAGAGACAGTTTTAATTTTATAAATTCTCATTTGTTCTTTCTTTTCATTGATTTAATTTTTCGATTTTTCTTTATTTGCATAATGCCCCATTTTATTTTCATGAGATTGATTTATGTCATGTGTCTTTGAGAGTACAAATCACAGTACAAATTCAATTATATGTGTACACTAGGAGTTTTGCTTTGTACATATGTGTGGAGCGTTGTATCATAGGAGACAAGTGTCTAAAGACTATTAACACATTGCAAGGGCGAAATCTATCTCAAGGTTATTGTGTCTAATACAAGCCTTGTTTATTTCAATATTATAGTAATCTTTTTTATGGTATCCATAATTTATTTTATTATTTTATTTCGCATCTTTTTTTGTTTATTTTCTCTAATCTAACATCACAAATTTATCAAACTTTTTTAAGCCAACTTAGATTTTAAATTAGCTTCTTTATTATTATAGCAAGAGATGGCGGAGTAGAAGAGGTTTGACACCAAAATTTGAATCTCACAAATGTCCCTACCTCTACATTTAAACTCAATATAATCAAAGACATTTTGATAAAAAATTAAAAAATTTACAATCCATAATCTTATAATTATACTGTTAATTTTTAAAATTATAAAAATATCTTTTTTACCATATAATTTACAAAAATCTTTTAATTAATATTTTAAATTACAAATAAAACCTTCAATGACATATGTGCCTTTGCATTAAATAGAAAGGTAAGGACGTCTGGATCCTTAATTATGGTTGCCTTTAAATTTTGATAAATTAATTTCATGACATTATGAATTTAAATAACTAGAAATATCTACAAATACTTTTAAAGGTATGTTTGATTGCACATGGAAAATAGGGTGGAAAATCAATTTCCATGGAAAATGACATTTTTCAAGTGTTTGATTGCATATGGAAATGGAAATTCATTTTCCACCCCATTCAAAAAGTTCACTAAATCATGGATTTCACTTTCCCACTCATATGGGTGGGAAAATGAAATCCACCCATATTTTCCATCCTCAATTCTTCTCTATCACCATCACTACCACCACCACCACCATTACATTAACCTCACTGTCGTCGTCATCGCCATCGTCACCATCGCCGTCGCCGTCGGCTCCGTCTCCGACCACCTTCTCTCTCTCTCTCTCTCTCTTCTTCTCCTTCTTCTTCATCCCTCACCTCCTCCGCCACCACCACCACCATGTTCTCTCCTTATCTTCGTCACTTACCTCCGTCGTCGTCGCCGCCACCGCTGTCGCCACATCCTCCCATCTCCCTCTTCCTCGTCATCTTCTTCTTCCTCTCCCCCTCCTCTCATCTTCTTCCTCTTTCTCCTCTGCTTCTTTTTTCTCATATTTTTCCATGATTTTATCCAAGTGAAATCAAACAATGGAATTTGATTTTCCAACCCTACCTATTTTCCACAACCAATTTTTCATGGATTTCACATTCCATGGAAAGTGACTTTCCATGCAATCAAACATACCCAAATTTCATAGTGTACACAAAACAAATGATTTCGAGAAAATGACTAAAATTTCCAACATGACACTGGTCCACAACCATATCATGCCATCCATGCCCACCACTTCAAATGAAATTGATTAATGGACCACTTGTTGGATTATTGGCCACGTGTGAATAAATATTCATTCAATTTCTGTAATTAAAGTTAAATTGAATATGCCACGTGGAAAAAGCGATTAACTTCAATCCTTCCACCTCAGCTTCCACATGTGAAAGTTTCGCCTCCTCAGAGACTGATACCTGTCATGTCTTTCCAGCATATCGCTGCCTATTTATCGTGTTACGGTACAAATTATTATTAGGAAAATGCTGGAATGACACAAATGATGTGGTGATGCGCAGATAACGGTAGATGCTTTTTACTCGTATCTCATGGAAAAGCATCTACGGTAATGTGTACGACACCATGTCATTGTGTCACCGCTGTGTCTCCTTTTGTGTCACCATTGTTATATTTTAATTTGGAAGAAAATATCTTCCACTAAGTGGACATCGGAAATCTACATCTGGGGCAATTTCTTTAATAACTGCACTTCAATACTCAGACATCAGAACATTCAATTAAAAGTCAGACCTCGTCAGAGTGAGTGCTGATCCTCTACTTCAGCAGCAGAGGAATCAAACCCAACTCCACATAAAACTCCCCTTCCATGTTTATGGAGTCGACTATATATTTGTATTTAAATATTATAATTTTCTTTTTATATGGTAGATTAATAGATTTCCAATAACAATACATTTTATAAATAATAATAATTTAAATAAATAAAAATTAATAATTAAAAAATAATTTACCAAAATTTTGTAAAATTGGATTATATTTTCAAAATAATAAAAAACTCAATGAATATCATGTTTAATATATATATATATTTCTTTTAGGATCAAGATATATGGACTTCTTAAAGCACTCGTCAAATCCTTGGGCACATGCATCGGATGATTTTTGGGATAAATTCTTGAGAATGACCTTTAAGGGCGATTCGACATAGAAAAATTCGATCTTGTCAACTTGATCTCAGACAAGTTCCCCATTGACTTGAGAGTGTTTGATCATTCTAGGAACCTAAAATTTGAAAATCATCGCGATTGATACATTCAATTCGTCTAATTCAAGAATATTATAGTTAATTTTTACAAGAATATAGTGGATATCTCCAAGCTCATAAAACAACATGCTTGAAACCAATACTTAGAATTAAAAAAAAAAAAAAGAAAAAAGAAAAAAGAAAAAAGAAAAAAGAAAAAAGAAAAAAGAAAATTAAATTGATGATGGAAGTACGATAGTAAAGTAAGATGCGAAGTAGAGCTAACAATACTCAACTCCAGGTGTAGAGGTTCCGCCACCTGGTTAACACACAAACTCCAAATCAGAGGGAGAGAATTATCCATTCGTCATGTAGTGACACGTATTTCATTATCATTGGCTAGCTTAGATGTGGACCCATCTTAGCTTAGCTTCACGCAACTCATGTGACTATGTCTACGGTACGTCTGCGTGTTAGAAAAGAGGAGAAAATAGAAAAACATAGAATAGTGTTATCAGCTCGGTCAAACCATCATCCTAAGGTTGAGGAACATAATCTTGAGAAAATCTGACTGTCTAAAAATAGGGTTGACATACTACTTGGGTCTACTACAACACTGCAAAATAAGAATTAAAAAAAAAAAAAGTCGAAAAAGGAGGGCGTTTCAGTGAAGGAGAGGAGAGAGGTTGGAGTCTCTCGCTCTCTTCTTCGGGAGTTGGAATGAAAATGCGGTTCGCTTTTCATGAAGGTCATCGCTTCCAAGGCAAGCAACAATAGAGAGAGAGAAAAAAATAGGCCTAAAAAGCTCTCTAGTCTGACTTCGAAGACGATCTGTTAACAAGAACATCAGATCAATTTCTCAACAAATAAATATATGTTTTTTCGAAAATGGCGTCTTGATTCATTCGAGGTAAACTGTAAATCTCGCAGAGTAGTTTCGATTGGTTGTTATTTTACTTGATTTTAGCTTCAATGGTGTTTGACTTGCTGAGCCTTTAAATTACTTGTTCGATTAGGTTGAGCAGGGTTTTGATCTTTGAAGGAATTGATTTTAGCTATAATGGCATCAAAACAAGGGTCGAAATCGAGAAAATCGAGTTCTAATGTTTCCAAATCTGTTAATTCTCCGTCTTCTTCAACGACAACGTCATCGAAATTGCTTCTGCAGACTTCAATTGAAGCTCAGAGTTCTCCTGCTTCTTCGTCTGCTCGAATCAAGCCTCAGTATTTCTACTCTGAAAGTGTAGAGAAATCTAAAGAAAATGTCTCGGTTACAGTTCGATTTCGTCCACTAAGGTAAATTACTTTTATGTTTGTGTTTCGATTTAATGAGACTGAGATGCGAGTAGCCTTGATTTTAATTTACTTATGATTTGCTTTCTGTGCAGTCAGAAGGAAATTCGTCAAGGAGAAGAGGTTGCGTGGTATGCAGATGGAGACACTATTGTGCGGAACGAACACAACTCGTCGATAGCTTATGCTTACGGTATGTACTTTATGTCCAATTCATGGTTCATTTGAGGTTTGCTTTATTCTATTTAGTTTAGGAAAAATTCAAGAAGCCATCTATCATCCTGCCTTCTCACCATAAACTACTGTTGATGATCAAACTAAAAGAATGAAACACAATCAATCATTCCGTGAGGAAAACGTATTTGTCCCAACTTATGGATCGTTTGTGTATATAAGATACTTGTAGCATCTAAGAAGGTGTTGGAGAGAAACACAAAGATAAGTGTGATGGCAAGATTTTAGGAAGCATTTAGTGAGTTGGCTCAATCCCAACAGATTGAGTTTGACTAGCATTGGTAGATTTTCTAGATGGGGCAGCACTTCCCCTCAAGCTGATGTGGGGTGAGCAGACCATCGGCTTGCCCTTAATAGTCGTAAAACGTGATATAGACGACTCGATCCTGGCTCATGACACAGTGAACATCAATTCCCTTGTGAATCACTCTTTCACGGATGAAATGATAGCCCAATTCTACATGTTAGGGCTCTAAGCAAGTGAATGGCTCTAATATTATCGCATCAGATGATTGGCGGTTGGTACAAATAAATTTGAAGATCTTTTAAAAGCATTTGAACACTAGATAGTTTCATAGTTGTGTGAGATAAATAGCTGTTTCAATTGGTACTTGAACAAAGCAATTGTTCGTTGTTTCTTGGTTCTCCTAGGCACAAGATTGGGATCAAGGTACAAGCAAACTCCATTTGTAGATTTTCAGTTATTGTGGTCATCAACTCAATCCGCATAAAAGACTGAAGATCAAGCATCCCTTATCAAATTTTTTGGCCATGGATGATTGTCCCTTTGAGATATCATTAGATGGGCGTGATAGTTGTGAGATGCGACATTGTGGAATGGTGCATGGATTGACATACTTGGTTTACCATGATGGTGATGTCGAGGCAAGTAAATGTTGGATATTGTAGTGTGCCTACTAGGCTGTGATAGTTTTTAACATCTACTAGAGGATCACCGTCATCCTTGAGTAACTGTCCTTTGGAGGTGGCATGAAAACTGTATGGTTGAGCTCCATATATTGATGCAAATTTAAGTAAATCAAAAGTTTACTGGGTTTGTATAGAATATCCCCTGAGGATTGCAATTTATTTCATGACCCAAAAAGAAATGCAACGGGCTCATATCTTTCACAGTGAAGTGAGCATTCAAATCTTTGATAAGAATCTTCAAACATGAAGGGTTATAACCGATAACAATAATGTCATCCAACTTATAAAAAAGAAAACAATAATGTCATCTGCATCAATATGAAGAACTATGATGATACCATTTTGAGATTGGAAAACCAAGGAGTAATCAACATGATAAGAAGTGAATCCCAATTCAAGAAGGAAACTAATGAAGCACTCAAACCAAGCCCGTGGACTTTGTTTCAAACCATACATAGCTTTGTGTTGTTTGCACACATAATGTGGAAAAAACAAATCAACAAATCAGGGAGGTTGTCCCTATGAATGTTCTGATGTAATCAGATCTGGAAATTTAGACTAATTGTGTGAAAACTTTAAGAGAAGTTGAGAAGTTAAGTTAGAAGAGAAAAATCTATTTCGAATCTATTTCATTCGACTAAAAATACTGGTTTACAACTACATTTGATGGCCTTTTTATAGGCAAAACAGAAACATAACAACTAACTAACTTCAACAACTAACTAATCAACTCTAACAACTAACTATTTCAGGTTGTTACTGACCGAAATAACAAACAATTAACTAGCTAACTAACTCTAATAACAAACGAACTTGGACTGTATCATTCTCCCATCCTTAAAAGAACTTGACCATGAGTTAGACGGCATAATAGGGCAGCAAATGTTGCACATTAAACACATTAGATGTGTTTAAATGCAGATGAAACTTCACCCTGTAAGGATTATCATTGATGCACTCCAATATTTTGCAAAGTCTTACCTTGCGAGCTTTAAGTTTGGTGCGTAAGCCACCTAACTGTCTATCCTTTCTTAAAACCACTTAAACGAAGTTGCCTACATTGTATTCAACTCTCTTCTTGTGAAGATCAATAGCTTCCTTATATTTGTTGTTCGAGCTCTCAATTTGGAATTTGATTTGTGCATGAAAATCCTTCATAAATGCTGCTATATCTTCAGCCTAGCATTGGTACTCTTGTTAGTAGGTAAAGGAACCAAATCAACAACACTTGGCTTCGAACCATAAACCACTTCAAAAGGAGATGTATTAGTAGTCTGGTTCGTTGAAGAGTTGTAAGCAAATTCAGCCAAAGGAAGAACATTATCCCAACCCTTGATATGCTCCCCAACTAGACAACGGAGCAACTCCCTAGGTTTTGATTGATAACGCCCATTTGTCCATTGGTTTGAGGGTGAAAGGAAGCGTTGAAATTCAATTTAGTTTCCATGGACTTCCATAAAGTACACCAAAAACGACTAAGGAACTTGGCATCCCTATCGGAGACAATAGTAGTAGGCACACCATGCAACTTGTGAACCTCTTTGAAGAAGAGTTTAGCAATATGTGAAGCATCCATAGTTTACTGGCATGGAACAAAGTGCGCCGTTTTGGAGAATCGATCCACAATCACCATGATAGAGTCATTCTTTCTTTGAGTGGATGGGAGACCCAACACAAAGTCCATACTAATGCATAACCAAGGTTTGGTAGGTGTCGGAAGTGGTAAGTACAACCCCGCGTTAGTAGCCACACCCTTTCCCTTTTGGCAAACATGGCACCTTTGAACATACTCTGTAATGTCCCTTGTAATTCCTGACCAAAAGTAGTCCTTTTGAAGCAATGCAAGAGTCTTATTTCGACTAAAATGACCCAAATTGTGTAATTCAACAAGAAGCTTCTCTTGTAGGGAACATTTTGACACACACAACCTCAAATCTTTGAAAAGAAAGTCATCTTTGAGTAGAAAATCAACATGTTTACCTTGCTGAATTGTATGTAGAATAAGAGCGAAATAAAGATCCTTAAAACTATCAAAATCAGCCACTGCATTCCTCATCTCTATCAATAAAGTAGCTCTTCGACTTAACCCATCAACTACCTTATTAAGAATACCCGACTCGTGCTTCAAAGAGAAAGTGAATTGTTGTAAGAAATTTACCCACTTGGCATGTTTGTTTAAGATGAGATTGACTATTTATGTACTTAAGAACTTATGGTTGGTGCAAAGAATGAACTCCTTGTAAACCATATAGTACCCCCAGTGCTTGATAGCTTGTACTATGGCATAGAACTCCAAAGCATAAGTTGAATACTTGAGCTTGGCACCATTCAACTTTTCTGTAAAGAAGGCAATTGGCTATCCTTCTTGACTAAGAACACCTCTAATTCCAACTCCCAATACATCACAATCTAGTTTAAAAATCTTATCAAAGTAGGCTAAGAACGGGAGCCTTTGTAAGTACCTTCTTCAAGAGCACAAAACTATCTTGGACTTCTTGTGTCCACTGAAATACCTTTTTGTTAAGGCAATTTGTGAGAGGGGCTGCTAAGGTGCTGAATTTTTTTGATAAACCTTATATAAAAAGTGGTATGATCGTGGAAACTTCACTTCTTGAATGCTAGAAGTTGTAGGCCAATCCACAATCGCTTTGACCTTGTCTTCATGCATCAGTACTCTATTGGAAGACACCAAATACCCCAAGACTTCTCTTTCCTCAACAAATCAAGCACTTGTTGAAGATGGGATAGATGCTCCTTCAATCCACGACTATAAATCAATATATCATCAAAGTAGACTACCACACACACTTCCAAAAGAGGTTGCAACATTTGAGTCATCACTTTCTTGAAAGTGCTAGGAGCATTGGTGAGTCCAAATGGCATGGCAAGCCATTCAAAGAGCCCATTGTATGTCTTAAAAGCGGTTTTCCATTCATCCCCCGACTGGATTCTAATTTAATGATACCCACTTTAGGGATCAATCTTGAAAATACTCTTGCACCCGCTAAGCAATCAAACATGTCATCCAACCTAGGAATCGAAAAACGGTACTTGGTGGTAATCTTGTGTATAGCCTGATTATCCACACACATTCCATCCTTCTTGGGAGTTAATAGCGTTGGGATTGCACATGGGCTAAGACTAGGCCGTATGTACCCTCGCTCCAAGATATCTTCTACTTGGTTTTAAAGCTCTTCCTTCTCTTTAGGTGTCATTCTATAGACTGCCTTGTTTGGAAGGGCTGAATTGGGTACTAGATCAATGTAATGTTGGATATCTTGCATAGTAGGCGTTTCAAGAGGAAAAACATTAGCATAGTGTTCTGGAAGTTCTTTCACAACTATTGGCTTATGAAAGTCAATAATTTCTTTTGGAATTAAAGCAACAATGTAATCACAAATAAGAATTTCCTTAATAAAACTTTTGGCAGCCTTTCGAAGTCGGAGTTGCTCAAGTTATAATTATCATCGTCTTTGGACATGAAACGAGGAGTTTGCGGCCTTTTAGCTTGCTTTATTGGAGATTGAAGGCATTAAACCATTTCAATTACAGCCTCAACTTGGCTTCGAAGGTGCCCAATTTCTTTCCGGATTAATAGCGGCATTAGCACGTCCCCGATCACGTTGATTTTGTCCTCATGGTTGTCGATTCATTTCGAATACCTGATGGCACAACTTCAATAGTCGAACACCAAAGTTTTCAGATCTGAAATTGAAAAAACAGATCTGAAAAATCTGCAATTTCAACAGATCTGAAATTTAAAACAGATCTGAAAAATCTGCAACTTCAACAGATCTGAAAATCTACAATCTTCACTGAATCTGAAATTTGAAACAAATATGAAAATATGCAATCTTTAACAGATCTGAAATTGAAAGTAGATTTGAAAATCTGCAATCTTCAACAGATCTGGAGTTAGAAATGGATTTGAAAATCTGCAACTTTAACAGATCTGAAATCCAAAATAGATCTAAAAATTTGCAATATTCACCAGATCTGAAATTGAAAACGGATATGAAAAATCTGTTATCGCTTTGATACCAAATGATGCAATCAAATTTTAAAATTTAGGCTACTTTGTGTGAAAACTTCAAGAGAAGTTGAGAAGTTAAGTCGGAAGAGAAAAATGTATCTCAAATCTATTTCTTTCAACTAAAAAAACTGGTTTACCATTTACAACTACATTTGATGGCCTATTTATAGGCAAAACAGAAACTTAACAACTAACTCAACAACTAACTCACTCACTCCAACAACTAAGGTGGTGTTTGTTACCGCTTCAAAACGCGGAGTTTACTGCGTTTGCGGTGAAAAACTGCGGTTTGCAGTGTAATTACCGTTTGGTAAAAACGGCGTTACGAAATTGCGGTTCGAAATTGCGTTTGGAAACGCAAATTTGAGAAGCGGAATATAGGCGCTTTTTTATTCGCGTTTGCGGGCGACTGATTTACCGAATAAACGGTTCGTGTGTAAATACATTTTTACCCCTGCCTCTTCTCTCTATTCACTTCGACATAACCTTCAATCGATCGATCGAACCTGTCTATCTCAGCTCTCTCTCTCTCGCACCTCTCTCTCTCTCGCACACTTCTCTCGATCTCACCTCTCCCTCTCGCACACTTCTCTCTTTATCTCACGGTCTCTCTCTCTCTCTCTCTCTGTTTTTCTTCTCTTCTCTGTCGAGGACCATCTCAGACAACTCGCACACGGACTTACCTCTCTCTCTGTCGCACACCGCTCGATCTCACCTCTCCCTCTCTCACACTTCTCTCTCTATCTCACGGTCTCTCTCTCTCTCTCTCTGCTTATTTTCTTGTCTTCTCTATCGAGGACCATCTCACACAACTCGCACAGATCTGCGTGAACCACAGATCTCGCTATCGCAAAGCAGTCTCTCTCTCTCTGTTGAGCCTCGCACACATCTGCGTGAACCAAGGAGTTCGATCGTCTCTTCTCTCTCAACAAACAGCCGAATCAAGGGATTTGTGGTTCGATTTCTCTAACCCTATAAACATGAAAATTTCTGAATTTTTTTGAATAAATTTTAGGGTCACTTGATTATAGTTTTCTTGATTATAGTTATGTTATTTCTTTCTCGACAAACAGAGATTATAGTTTTCTGGATCGATTTTTATAATCCTATAAACATGACATCAAACTAGGGGTGTCAATTGGGTACCCATTTAATCATAGCCAGGACTAGAAACTTCAGAAAAAATGGTGAACTCAACAGTAAAAAGTGGTGAGTGGTGAGTTTGAAAGTAAAAAAATGTGAACTCGACAATAAGTAAAAAAGCGTCGAGTTCGATAGTAAATATTATGAATTTGACAATATGAGGGACCATAAGAAAGCCTTGGGAGAAAAATCTATAATTTTAAAACTCATCTTAGTCAACATTCATCATATGTCTCCTAGAGATTAATCATTTGGAAATCCCTACTTTTGAGTACTTTCCAACTTTTGAACTTCTTGTTGTTAAATTCTGTTCAATCAGATAGGATTGATTCATTATGTGAGATCAATATTTTATTTTACATGGATATCCATCTTTTCCTGATTGCTAAGGTGCTCCCGAAGCATATTAATGCAAGTATAAGATATTGATCATGTGGCTAATGTTGATGCATAGAAATCAATCGTTTAGATCTCAATATTGGCCTTTTGAAATCATCCTGAAGTTGATTTCGAGTTGATCGAGCATTGGAAATAGAGTTAGAGGAATGTCTTCTTTTTGAGAATCCTCTTTTATAGATGGCTTCGTTAGCACTTAGCCCCCATATAGAAAATTCTGGTTCTGCCTCTGATTTGTTACAAGTTTTTACATCAAATGATTCCGTCCGTAGTTACTATGAAATAACCTTCATATGTGTAAACCATTTCAATAATTCCTAAATTTGTAACTTTTTCTCATATATGGGTACACATTTGCACAAGTAAGAACCTCTTTTGTCTATTTATTTTTTATTTCTAAAAGTGTGACTTACTAACTTTTGGCTGATCGCGTATAGTATAGTATGAATCAATCCCATCTCAGCCATTCGTTTGATGGTGAACCGTAAACCATATTTTTTGCTAGTATTTTGATTATAATTAATTTTAAGAAAATGAGAACCACATCTATGTTAAATGGCATCATTTAGTTCAACATTGAAGGTTAGTGACTGAAAACTGTCGGAATGTAAATTAGAAGTTATGTGGATGTATTATGTATATATGATGTAATGTGAATGTTGAATTGCATATTATGCAGGTATTTTGTTTATCAGGAAAATTTCATATGTCCATTTTTAAGAGGAGATGCTGCCGAAATTTCTGTAGAATTATTAATTTTTCTATAATTTTTTTTTGAATTATAAATATTTTAAAATTAATACAATTATTTTTAAAAATTTTATATAATTTTATTATATTTATATATATTTAGTGTAATTATATATTTATAAGGGTATTCTGGTAAATTTTTATGCATTTTGGGTGTTCTATCAACCTTAAGGGTATTCTGGTCATTTTACCCTAAACAGCAGATTCTAGAAGCTGTATCAAACAATAATTACTAGATTCTGGTCAACAGCACAGCATTTTTACGAAGCTGTAACAAACAAGTTTTTCAATGTTTCAGCTTCTGACAGCAGATTCTGACAGCAGATTCTAACAGCAGAAGCTGACAGCAGATTCAGGCAGCTGAATCAAACGGGGCCTAACTATTTCAGGTTGTTACTAACAGAAATAACAAACAATTATCTAATGAACTAACTAACTAACTTGGATTGCATCACGTTCACCTGTAGAATGCCATTCAAATGTGCATCTTAAGCATCAAGTTGTTACATGGGCCATCGGAAATGACCAATGATGGCCAAAAGAACCCAAATGTTTGACGGCTTAGCTGTCAGGCTAAATGTTTCTATGTAGTCTAGACCTGTTCTTGATGGTAACCCTTAGCAACAAGGTAAGGTGTCGTTAGGATGTCGTTCATTCTTAATGACCCAGTGACATCCAACTATATTTTGAGCGTGAAGAGGTGGAACAAGGGTCCTCGTGCCAAGTTTTTGTAAGGTTGGTAACTCAAATGGCTTGCACCCCTCCATGTAGAACTTTTAAAAGCTCGAGTAAAGTATGTTGGTTCCACCATGTTAGTAGTGGGCTAGTGGCACGCAGCCCAATATGAAAGAGTGACGGGTGCAAGAGAAGACACGTTTCTTGAGATGCCATCCTTGAGCCATATCACCATGAGGTTGGTATTCAAGTGTGAGGTACGGTTTAGTCAAGAGAGGAAGGAGGGATGGGTTTGATTTGGTGGTGGGTGTAGTTTTGGTGTGGGTAGAGATAGTGGAGTAAGAAAGTATGGGATTGATGTTTGTATTTGAAGAATAGGTCGGAACGGAGGGAGGTGAGGAGTCGGTGGATGATGAAGTAGTTGGAAGGGGGTGCTGTGGTGAGAGGTGGTAAGGGATAAATGGGATGGAAGGGTTCTAATGAGTGCATGATGTAGTGTAACTAGGAGAGGGAACCCTTATTGCCAAGTTGCAAGAGACCAAACCCAATATAAACTTCTGTCTTCGTTAAGAGTTACAAGTAAAGTTGTGAGGAAGCTTGTTGAAATGGAAATAGGTTTCATTGAATATAACATGATTGGGAACACTTAACACAACAAATGGTGGGATTAAGACAAAGATATCCTTTATTGAGGATATCTAACCATAAGAAGAGAGTTTCCACACCAAGAGTCTTCCTTGAAACGCACTCTCCTCCCCGAACCCACCTTGGAATTAACCCATTTGTGAAACGAACAACTTCATAATTCCTTTCCAAACACCACATACAAACGATACCCTAGACGGGTCGGGTCTCCAACCCAAATGAATCAACCTCGAACTTCGAAGCCACAACCTTCCTCCTCCACTCCAAATCTCCATAATCATTTTCCAAGCAATGCCGAATTCATGACACAAAGTCTTCTTAAACCTAAACCACCCTATGCTTTTGGACTACAAGTCTTTTTCCAAATGGAACTTCTTCTTCCCCTCTTTGTCATTCCAAAGAAAATCCCTGAACAATTTCTCTAACCGAATTTCCACACAGCTTGGCAGGGTAAACAAAGATAGGAAATAAACTAGAATGCTGGCCAAGACACTCTTGATGAGAGTAAGCGTACCCCCTTTGAAAGGTATCTGAATTTCCTTGAGGAAAGTCTCCTGTTCACCTTCTCAATCACCGGTTCCCACACTGTTTTGCTCAAATGGGGTGCTCCCAATGGAAGACCCATATAGATAAAAGGAAGAGAACCCACTTCACAGCCCAAACAAGCTGTCAACCACTTGAACCTCGGAATGTTACCTACCGCAAATACCTTACATTTTTGAAAGTTAGCACCTAAACTCGAGACTGCCTCAAAACAAGTAAGGACCCCCTCCTAGGTAATTCAACTGCCTCATCGACTCCTTCACAAAAACTAATAAGTCATCGACAAATTGTAAGTGTGAAACCATCTCTCCTCTGCTTATTGCCGCAAAACCCTCTAATTCGCCACATTCCACTACATTGTTGATCATTCTTCCAAGCGCTTCAGCCACAATAATGAGCAAAAAAGGAGAAAGCTGGTCCCCTTGAACTCTTGAAAAGACCTTTTGACGATCTATAAACCAAAATTGAAAAAGAAGCCAAGGAAACACACATCATAATTCAACGCAGCCATATCCCCAAACCATCCGATGAAGCATGTATATGAGGAAACTAATCATAGGCCTTCTTCAAGGTACCCTTGACTTCCTTCTAGCATCGATACACTCATTGGCAATAAGAATATCATCTCGAATTTGCCTCCCATTCAAAAAAGCTCCTTGAGCTGACTCGATAATCCCGGGAATAACCACTTTCAACCTTGAAGCCAATAATTTAGAAATAATCTTATACACCAAACACACAAGACTAATAGGTTTCAGATCTGCGATGTCCTCCACCTCAGATTTCTTTGGGATCAAGGCAACAAATGAACAATTAGAGCTAAAGTCTAAAAAACATTTTTGTGGAAATCTTGCATCACCTTCATGAAGTTTGCCTTAATAACATCGCTACAAACTTTGAAAAAAGCCATAGAGAATCTGTCTGGATCGGGGGTCTTATCATTACTAAACCTCGAGACTGTCCTAGACACTTCTTACTCTTCAAAAGGTCTCTCCAACCAAACCCGATGCTCCGGAGAGTTTTGATCAAACGGCAACCCATCTAACTTTGGTCTAGCCCGATGATTCTCATAATGCAACTTCTTGTAGAAATTACAAATTGAGATAGCCACATTTTTTTTGATCAGTAACGAAATTTATTGAGAAAGTGTTTGAGAAGACCTACTAAAGATACAAAATAACTGAAGGAAAGGCAATGGAACAAACCCATTCCCATCGAGCGAAAAAGTCCTCGAAGAAGACACCCCTAGACTTGGCAAACACCTTACAAAAAAAAAAAAAAAAGATATAAGAAAGGGTCGACAAAGAAACCTTAGAAGTATCCAAGCCCTTGTCTTCAAAGCATCTTTTGTTTTGCTCCTTCCAAATCTCCCAGCAGATAACAAACAAAGTAAACCTCCAAAGAACTTTCTTGGCATCGGAGAACTGAGAACCCCACTCCTGTCAAGATTGAAACAAAGACAAGACAGACACAGGAAAACAACCCTCCATACCAAACCTCCTAAGAAGAAATTCCAAATTTCTCTCGTGAATGCACAATGTAAAAACACATGATCAATAGTTTCCTCATCCCTTAACCAAAGCAAACAAACATTTGGCCCTCGCACACCTTTTCTCATAAGTTGGTCCATAGTCAAATTCTTCCTCAAGGAAGCACACAAAATGAAAAAACCACCTTTGAGGGAACTTTCTGACACCGCACCTCCTTTGCCGGAAAACTTGCACTTGTGAGCACCAATGACTCGTAGAACAAGCTCACCGAGAATGCCCTTGAACAAGTGTTTGCCCAATGACGCCCATCTAACGCCCCTATGTTAACCCTCTCTATCTCCAAACAATGTAAAAGCAACAACACTCCTTCCATCTCCCAATCATTAATGTTCCTTCTAAAGCCTAGATCCCACCTGACATGTCTTCTTCTTGGGTAAAGAAGGAATACACTGGTAGACCCTTCTTTGTAGATAATAAGAAGAGTTGAGGGAAGCTCAACATAAGCGGGGTCTCCCCGCACCAAGCATCTTCTCAAAATCTAACTCTATCCCCTCAAGCCTACAAATCTGATTCTATTTTGAAAATCTAGAATAACTTTAAGGATTCCTTTCCTCACTCCACAATCGTAGGATTGCTGCGCTTCCTTGCTCTCGCACCCAAAAGATTCAACACTAAACTTCGCTTCAACTACCTTTCTCCACAAACTATCCACCTTGAACATGAACCTTCAAAGCTACTTTCCCAACAAATCTTGATTCATGGACTTTAGACTTCTTATACCCAAACTCCTTTGCACCTTAGGACAACAAACTTTCTTCCAACTCACCAGATGAACTTCCTTTTCCCCATTTTATCATGCCACAAAACATCCCGAAAAAGCTTCTCCAAACTCTTAGGCATGGTAAATAGAGACAAAAAATAGACTAGAATGCTTGCCAACACGCTTTTTATAAGAGTAAGCTTCCTCCCATTTGAAAGGTACCTTGCTTGCTAGGAACGAAGTCTCATGTTAACTTTTTCAACTATGGGCACCCACATTGCTTTGCTTAGATAAGGAGAACCCAAAGGTAAACCCAAGTGAAGGGAAAAGAACCCAATTGGCAACCCAAACATGCCGCAAGAAGACGAGCTCTCGGCATTTCCCCGATAAAGAAAACTTTGCTCTTACGGTAATTCACCACCAAACTTGAGATTGCCTCAAAACTACACAAATTTTTCCCAAAACACTAACTTTCTTTTCTGACACCTCGACAAAAACCAATAAATCGTCTACAAATTGTAAATGAGAGATTGAAGGACCACCATGGGCCGGAGATAAACCTTCCATGTCACCGTTGGCGACAGTATTACTAAGCATGCTACCAAGGGCCTCAACTACGAATAAGAAGAGAAATGGTGATAGTGGATCATCTTGCCTTTGCCTTCTTGAGCTTCTAAAGAAACCTTCCGAGGTACAATTAACAAGGACAGAAAACGAAGCTGAGGAAACACACATCATCACCCACCACATTTTCTTCCCCCACCACCCAATCACTTTCCACTTTAATCCTTGAGATATGATTAATATGAAAATTTGGTACTTCGATTTCAAATTAACCCTTCTAGTTCTCTTCTCCATTGCCAACGCTACGATTTCTTACTTTTTATCAATGGTTTCAATCTTCCTGAGCAAATCTTTCTTCCTCTACTCAACTCTCCCAAAGGTCTCAACATTCCAACTCTTTAGTTTCTCTTTGATTGCCTTTAATTTTAATTTGAACACAACACCTGGCCTCCCCATAAACACCTACTCATCCTACCAACCTTGAATCAAAACTTTAAAATTTGGGTGTTGAAGCCACATATTTTCAAAACAAAAAGGAATCGATCCCTTTCTTACCATTCCAGTGTGCAAAGTGATCAAAAGCCAGATTGGGGATAGTTTCCTGAACAATATCGTTGAAGTGCTCCTCCCAATTGCTATAAGCCAGAAATCTATAAAAGGCTTTTAAAGAGAGAATCAAAGCTGGAATGTACGAGACCCAAAATCAAGGAAGTTGCTAGCTTGATAGTCGTGAGATAAGACGTGGGATAGTGCATGAACTAACATACCTGATTGACCGTGAAGGTGATGTTGCGCCGAGTAAATGTTAGTTATTGAAGTTCTCCTACTAGATTCCTGTGGTTTGTAACATCCACTAGAGGATCACCAATTCACCATCATTCTAGAGTAATTGTCCTTTTGAGTTGGCAGTAGAATTGCATGATCAAGCACCATCCATTGATGCACATTTAAGTAAATCAGAGGTAAATTGGGCTGGGCTTAGACCCATAGCTCAATTGGTTTGACACATTGCAAAACAACTTTGAGGTTGTGGGTTCAAGTCCAGCTTACCCATAAAAAAAGAGTTAAATTGGGCTTGTGATGAGAATAGCTCGTGAGGATTTCTATTGAGATCTAGAAAGAATGCCTGGGCCAAGATCTTTCGTTATGAGGTGAGAGTTCATCTTTGATAAGGGTCTTCAAACATGTGATCACTCTTCATTCGTTTAAAATTCTCTCTTTCTAACAAATATTTATCAAATCAAGAATTACAATAACAACACAATGGAGATGTTTTTTTACAAATTAATAATCGAAAGAACGCAACCAAGGAGTTTTTAAAAGATGATTCAGATCCAATATTTCTTGAATAAAAAATTTAAATTAGAAAGATTTTATAAAACCCTAGAAAATCCGATGGAAGAAAGAAAGAAGTATTTGAAGTAATTGTAAATAAAAATCCGATCGTAGAAAGAAAATTTAAAGATATAGACCAACCTAGGAAAAAACTACATGAGAAAATCCTAGAACAGGCCTAGTGACTCAAAATATAAAGAGAAAATTTATGTTTCATGAACAACTCATAATGAGCCAGTTTTTCAAAAATTCTTCTTCGAGAGAAGTGATTTTTGTGGCAACTCCTAAGAAAAGAGCTTCTAACTTATTATAATTTATTTTATTAGATCTTTATTTATTTCATTTTCTATATAAGTTTTGTAGTTCTACTTAGCATTTTTATAAGAGCATTTCAAGGCTTCCACTTCATATTGGCTTGATTCTTACTTTTCAGCTCACAAAAGCGATCCACCCTCATAGATGCGTCACATTTTTTAAAACATTGGGTGTTTTTACCAACTATCTAACATGTTCTGATCTGGAGGACAAAGTGCAGGTCACCGCATTGAAGATTGGGTCCGTTTATGAGAATTTAAAACTTGTTCAATTTGATAATAAAGTGATAATTCATGATTTTTTTTTGCTGATCTTTTGTATGTGTGAAAAAAGTTTAGAACATGGTGTCTAGCCCATATAGGGTTTTTGCAACATAAATTCTTTTGTCATTATGGACAAGTGTTCATTCGAAACCTCAGTTATGATGAGTTATGGATTAGTTAGGCATATTATACATTATGAATATTATTTCATACTTTTTAACTTACAAAGAAAAATAATTATGAGTCTTATCATTCAATGATTTGAATATTGATTCAAATTGAGTCCTACTCATTGATTTTATGATCCAATTCTATTCTGACAACATTTTTTTTGTTTTTGTTTTTCTGATTATAGATCGAGTATTTGGTCCTACAACCACAACACGCCATGTTTACGATGTGTCTGCACAACATGTCGTTACTGGAGCTATGGAAGGCGTTAATGGTAACCAATTATGATCTTATTGCTTGATCACTGTTATTGCTAGACTTAGGGATGTTAGAACCATTGTTGACTTTGTCGAAATGTATTACATGTGGGCTTAGACCCATAACTCAGTTGGTTTGAAACATTGCAAAGCAACTTTGAGGCTGTAAGTTCAAGTCCATCATCATCATCATCCTCTCAACCACCACCTTCCATTTAACTTTCTAGATTTATACCCACACAACTTACATACTACTAGATTCTTTTCATTTGGACTACGGTAATGACCGTATTTCCAAGCGGGAACTTAGGATAATCCATAGAGATATTTATTGATCTTTTCCCAATATCACGAACAAGATCCAAGAATAAGATTAGTTAATGGAGCAGAGAGATAGGTATGAGGAGCAACTGGTGGCGAGAGAAGGGATGATTGGATCATTCGATTTAGGCCTTAGGGAAGAGTTGACCGACAAGGACGACAAACTAATTTCTAAGTTTCTAAGTTCTAGAAAAACAACTACAAGTAATAACTATTAAAGCAAAAAAGTATATAAATTATAAATACCTCAACGTCAACTTGAGTAGTATTAGTAGAAGAGAAAAAAGATGATGATAAATTGATATTTGAAGGTTGATTTGATTCTTAAGTCTTGTCTTGAGTAGAAGCCTTGAAGGTTAATAGAATTAGAATTTAGAATGATAGTTGAATTTGAGTGATGCTTGATGCTTGATGCCTCGACCCTTGATCAATCTTGATTCTTGAGTTGAGTTCTTGACTTGAATCTTCTTGATTCTTGAAGTTGAAGGTTGAAGCTTGAAGTTGGACACTTGATTCTTGAACTTGAATGATGTATCTTAAATCTTGATGATCTTCAAATTTTTGATGAATGATGAGATGACTTCACTTGAACTTGATTTTTGATTCTTGCCTTCAAGTCTTGAGAGTTGAGAGTGAGTGATAGTGAGTAAGTGAGTTGAGAACTTGAGACGTGAGAGTTGAGAGTGAATGATAGTGATTAGTAAGTGAGAGATTTAAGAAGAATTGAAGAAAGAAAGAGATTTGAGCTTAAAGAAGTAGTAGAGAGTAGAGGGTAGAGAGTATGTTGTAGATGAAGTATAGTGGTATTTATAGGAAAGGGTGGTTTAAAGCCAAAAAACAAAAAACAAATCCATGTCCAACGGTCATAT
Organism: Akebia trifoliata; assembly: GCF_017979445.1. Lineage (NCBI taxonomy): Eukaryota > Viridiplantae > Streptophyta > Magnoliopsida > Ranunculales > Lardizabalaceae > Akebia > Akebia trifoliata. Next base: position 33,718,175 of record NC_141388.1, on the reverse strand, counting down.
TTCTGACCGTTGGACACTATGCCATCGCATGCTTTCCGGACAGCACATTCTTGTATATGCGAGGGTGGCATATGCAATTTTGGTTTGGGATTTCGCATATGTGATCACATTTGACAACACTGGTCAGCACAGTGCTATTCAACCTTAAATAATTCTAGGGGATCTGCTTTAAGGCCATTTTTTAGTCCCATTAGTTCTTTTACAGGTGTTACAGATATTTTTCGTATGGCCTTATATAGCTAATGACTCTCCTCTTTATTACCTTAATTCAAACTGCAAACTATAAAGGTCTTGTGTAAGGTGGGGATTTCGTAAATCTTAATAACTTTCATTTCAGGAGACGTCTCCACCTTCAAGAGAATGTGAGAAAGTAAATATATATACTTGGGGGGAGGGAGGGATATGGAAGCTCCATTAGTAATCAAAGAGAGAAAATAGTCATTAAATATTGTTATGGCTGAAAGTGTGCTGGGCCATGGCTAAAAATTCACAATAGTGCAATTTAGGCCTAATCACGAGGTCTATATAGTCCTGAAAAATCTTAATTTTTAGCTTAGGCTAACGTGTATGGCTCTTGCATTGTTGAGTGATCTTAAGAGGTTTGATAACCATCCCCTAGTCGACTCCCTTCTATCTAAGAGATTTGATAATCTCCACGGTTTACTATCAATGACGTCTGTCTGATTGTTTTTGCTGATTTTCTCATCCATTGTCTTCATTTTTTAGGAATACTTTTGAAAATATGAATGCTTTTACAAGTTTGCTTTATTGTTCACATTTTGTCAAACTTAATCCTCAAAATCTTTCCCATCACTTAAGCACCCAAGGCATTCATAGAAGTCTTAGAATGTTGTTTCCTTGCCATTATTTTTGTCACTGCTCTGATGGTGATAATAATGTTAACAAAAATAATAACTTAATTTATGCTTCACCTATGAAGTTAATTTATGTGTTGATAAAGTTAGTCACAATTGTTACAAATAGAGATTGTTGAATTAAATTTTTTCTCTTGATTGTTGTAATTGTCACTTGGACTATGCTTTGCTAATGATCTGGTACAATAACTATTATTTATTTATTTATTTTGTTCCATCAGGTACAATTTTTGCTTATGGTGTGACAAGCAGCGGGAAGACCCATACAATGCATGTGAGTTTAAGGATTAGCCTCCCTGTTTTCTCTCCCTCTTTTTATAGGCAATATATATAAATTTTAAAGGTAACAGAAACATATACACATAGATAGGAGGTTGGGAAAACCTACCTAATAGATAAGGTAATGGAAAGAGAAGGAAAAGAAAGACAATAAACAAGCTAACTATCCATCTTTTGATACAATTACGTCGCATCTAAAACATAAGGTCTTCAGAAGAAGTTCCTGGATTCTGAAAAACAATTTGGACCACATGAAGACATAAGCTTTAATGTTGAAAATGATGGCATGATCCCATAGACCATTTCTCCCAAAACCTGTCATTGTGTTCTTTCTAAAGACCCAGATAAACGCTAAATATTGCTAATCTCCAAAGCATCTCGACTCCAGAATAAAAAGCGTTTAATACCAATCTGGGAGAAATCAACTACAAAACAGGGAAAGGACAACAAATGCAAACATGATGAAGGATAAGATGGTTTACTGCATCGTTGGATCAGGAAATTAATGATCAACTGTCAAGATTTTATCTAAGGTAGCAGTTCAAATAGAAAAATCAATCTTGGACCCCAAATGAAGGTTGCAGGAAAGGGAAAGTCTTAATGGTAAATTCAAAGCTGATTAAAAAGATCTAATTGTTAACAGGCCATTGACATTCCTCAACTACAATCCTTCATCATCAACATGGGGGAAGGGAATATTGTTAATTTGAGCAATCAATTAAGTGATATGTTCTATTTACCAGTCATTGAGAAACTCCATAAACCAAAATCTCATTATAGTGCATTGTTGATTTTTCCTTTTACATAGACGAAAGAGATTCAGATACAAATCTTTGGGCTGAGATTTTGGACACCAGATATCCTATTGGATCCTACCTCTTTGCCTACTCTGAAGTTTGATTGATGTTTGCACACCAAATCCTTGGGCGGAGATTTTGCACACCAAATGTCCTCCCAAAATTGGATCCGACCTCCTTTGCCCACTTTAAAGTTTGAGCATAATCCATTTGACAAAATCTGGAAGCTCGCTATGTATACCATTCCAAATTCTACAACCATAATAGGAACCAACCGCACCACTTTCCCCATTCTAGATTTTGCACACCAATCCTTGGGCGGAGATTTTGCACACCAAATGTCCTCCCAAAATTGGATTCAACCTCCTTTGCTCACTTTGAAGTTTGAACATAATCCATTTGACAAAATCTGGATGCTCGCTATGTATGCCCTTTCCAAATCCTACAACCATAATGGGAAACAATCTCACCACTTCCCCACTATAGATTTCTGCTTTTGTACTTTGAACTTATGCCCATTAAAAGATTAGACTTCTTATCTCCAAATCCCTAGTACCACGTGCTCTAATGAGCTTGATTCATGATTCATGACTTCTTTCCTTTGGTTCCAAACTACCCTGATTTTAGGGACACATTGATGCAAGGCGATTCAAACTTAACCTAAGATGATGATTTTGAGATCAAGAATAATTACCAAAGGTTCATAAAATAAACTAATTCTACCATAGATTACTAAAGAAAATCATATAAATGATTAAAAATGATTCTTAGGCTTAGTAATCCTACATGGCTACTCCCAAATATTAAAATGAGGGATCCTAAGGAAGATAGGACTTTCAAAGGAATTTAGGGTCTCAATCTAATACCTGTGAAGATTTTCTTAGTCACAAGCAAGGGTTTCAAGAAAATGTAATAGGCTCAAAAGGTTTTAGTGGCTATTGTGGAAGTTTCAACAATCCCCATTGGCTATATATTCAAAAGACTAAGGGTGTGTTTGAAAATGGAAAGTTGCATGAGAGAGCCCGTGACTTGTGCTTGTTACTTAAAATTGCGTGTTTGATAAATTTAACCCATGCAAGTTAAGAGCTCTCGGACTCTTCAACTTGCGGTTTTACACGTCTTTCAACTTTCATAGATTTTGATGAATGTTGAGAACTCTCAACCTCATCAGGTTATCTCTCCTCTTCCCCAGACCATACTCTGCCTGCCCTCCTCTCCTTCTCTCTCCTTCAAATCAACAACTATTCCCGTCAAGTATCCTAACATCCGCATCTTCTTCTTCCTTGTCTCCATCTCTCTCCTCATCTCCATACCCATACCAATCTCAAGTTCCACCACCAATTCGTTGATCCCTACAATGACATCGTCTTAACTTATATCTAGAAATTAGGGGAACATCTCCCTCCTCTGTCTCATCTAACCAAGTTAATCAACTTGAATCAATGGCTATGATCCTCAACAATGATCTCGATAAGCTCAAATCATGTAAACTATTTGTGGGTTTCAAACACAATGAGTATATGATTTTTGCTTCTCAAGTTGCTTTGACCTATGAGACTATCCTTCCTACTAATGTTGGTAATGGGACCCTTTTGCTGGATTTCCAATGGATGATCTCCAAATTGGGATGAAATTGCTAGTGATTTGAATCATATGTTGACTCATATTGATTTTGTGGGTACCCAGTTTGAAATTGGCTACTAATTTGCCATTAATACCATCGAATATTGTAGGGAAATTTCTGGTGGTTCTATAAAGGGGAAGAAGGTTGAAGCAAAAAAAAAAAAATTGCATCTTTTATTTTGTCAAACACTCAAGTTAATATTAACTTTCAGGTTCAACTTTCAAAAGTTGAACTTCTGGAAGTTGAATTGTCACGAGTTCAACTCCCATCTTTAACTATCCTTTGCCAAACACACCCTAAACGCAAAGGTTTGCAATTACAAATATGTTGTAATAAAGTTAAAGGGTTAGTATGTGGTTATATTTGGGGTGTAGGAAAGTGGGCTAGGGTTTCTTGATGATAGAATTAGGGTTTACAAGGGGTTGACCAAGAAAATTGTGGCTATAAATTTATGGACAACAAATTATATCGACAAAAAAAAAAAAAAAAATAGAGAAGAAAATTAATTAAAGGGAGAAGATGAAAATATATGGTAATTACCTTGGAATCACACCAAGAAAATTAATCCTACCTTGAAATCACATAAAAAAGAGCCATGTCTTCACACCACCCATCCAATATCTGGAAAAACTTGTAAGTTTTATTCAATCTCTCATCAATCATAATAATAATAATAATCTGGAATAATGTCTTCAGAAATATTTATGTAAGACTCAAAACCCTTATCTAATCTCAACCATCCAATTAACATAACAAGATCTAATGGCTTGAAATAAAATTTAAATATAAGAAAACCAAAAAATACCATCTATGTTTCAATCTTATAACTTTATCTCCCTTGGATTTTTAACCTATAAAAACTAACTAGAGAGACATGATAAAGTTACCAAATTGCCATTTTACATCTATACTATGACCATGGATTAATAAAACATAAAAAGAAGCCTAAATACTAACCCTAATCACTAAAATAGACCCTCATAAACTTAAAACTAAATAAAACATAAAATCTAACTAATGACTGGATGAAAAGGCCTCATGATCTCAAAAGTCTTCTTCTCACACACCGACTTGCATTTTACCGAACAACTTATGGGCTTCTAATTTATCATTTCACTATTAATCTCTATTTAGTTTTTTGATCTTCTTTGCGATGGACATGTGTATAGACAATAAAGACGTGTAGTACACTAGGATACTAGGCAAGATGTTCTTAACTAACATAACACTACCCCACGTTGGAGTGTGAATATTTCCAAGAACCTAATTTACAACCAAGTCTCTCCATGACAGGATCTCAAATGTTCTTGGACCTATCTCAACTCCCTAGATAGTACCCCAAGATGTGAGCTCAAGAGTTTCCAAGCACCATAACCCAAAACTCCAACTGAAGCCTCAAAATTGTCGATATCCTCAACTACCACGAGTTTTACTTTTGCAAAAATTGATGTTCAAACCAGAAACTACCTTAAAACAATACAATAATTGCCTCAACGTTTTTAGTTGAGAAACAAAAGTTTGGATCAGTATTAAGGTTTCATCAGCAAATTGTAGATTTGAGATCTTCGGACCTTCGTCTTCCATTGAGAACCTTTCCAAAGAACCCCCATCTGCTAGTCTGGGTATCATTCTTCTCAATTATTGTAGCAACAGTGAAGATAAATGGTGAGAGGAGCTTTCCCTTCCTCAAACCCAACGAGCTCCTAAACTAATTGGCTGAAGAACCATTAATTGAAATAAAGCGAGGCCGATGATACACATATTTGAACCCATTTTCTTACATCAAAACTCATCCTCCTTGGAAAATAGTTCAAGAACCCCTTAATTTACATGTTACTAGGTTTTTTTCCCATGTCAATGCTACAAGCAATCTTGGCCGAACATCTTCTTGAATCAATACATTCGTTTTCCTTTCAAATATTTGCTTTCCTTTTTTGATAGACAACATTTTCCTTTCTAATGCTCCTTGTTCTGTTAATTTATATATATTTTTTATAAGTATTGTGTTAATATAATTGAGGGGAGAACAATTTGAATTTTTGATGCTAGCATTTTTGCTATGATAGCATCTTGTGCACACAATCTACCAAACTAACAAGTCCGAAATTTGTGATGTTGTTTTCTATCTATGTATAGAAATTAGGATAACAAAGGTTTTAGAGAAAAAATAAAGAGACTCCTCATCTTGGAATTCCTCGACCACTTTCATGAAGTTTGAAAATAATTCATAGTGGGGCCTAGTGCTTCATCATCACTTGAGCTCTTAATAATGCCTAAAGGCTTCTTCTTATCCTCAAAGGATCTTTTTATCCAACGTCTTTGAGTGCACAAGATTTTATCAGGATAGAGGCCATCCAATAAGAGTTTTAAAGATTCAATATTAGAATACTACTCTATTGGCCCCTTCCAATTTTCTCCTCCCACTCCAAGTGTTTACCATCGATCAAGAGTTTAGATATAAAGTTAGACTTCCACCCCACACCCACATTGTCCTTAACTCATGACATTAACTCTAGTGTGTAATTTTGTGTTGTCCAATTGATGAGGTTGTTTTCTCTTTAGCTTGGCCCTTTTTGAAGTTCTTGTAGATTGGCGGTTGTCTTTTTTGATCTTCTACAATATTTCACCTTGTCAATGAAAAATATTACTTCAATATGATTGAATTCTTCCCATTGAAGTTTTGTTTAGCTGTCCTCGTATATGGCATAGTTGGTAAGTCATCATCACCACCCATTGAAAGTCTATGAAAAAGATAGCTGGTTACAAGTTGTTTCTCCTAAGGGTTTGCTTTGAATATGACCTTACTAGGTTCATTGCTAAACCAACTTCCTTTTGTGGTACTTGTAACTGGGACAGCTAGCATCAAAATTCTACCAAATTGATTTTAACCAGAGAAGTAAAAATTTCTATTTTAATTTCTTGATCTAATTTAATATCTTGGACCTTGATTGCAAATGAAATCCTTTATTGCTTTCCTTCAATCAGGGCCGTTGGTTGTGAAATAATTTTCTTCATCGATTAAGTTGTTTACATTGTGCATTTCTTTGTAATTATTCTGAAATGAAATTGTAACATGCCACTGTTTGAGCTTGAAAGAGGCATATTGCATCCTATCCCCATTGTCCATTGTGCTAATCATCATGATATCATTTTTCATTATATTATGCTATGATTTAAAATAAGTTGGTTACTCAGAGATCAATAATGCATTTATTTTGGAAATCTTCCATTATGCTAATGTTGGTATCATACAAATGACAGGGTGATCAAAGGTCCCCCGGAATTATACCATTGGCTGTTAAGGATGCATTTAGTATCATTCAAGAGGTATTGTAAATGGGATGTTTATTTATTATTACAAGCTTCTTAACTATTTATGATATTACTTAATCTAATAATGGTTGATGTCATAGACTCCAAGTCGAGAATTTCTCTTACGTGTGTCATATCTGGAGATATACAATGAGGTGAGCTTTTTTAAGCTCTGACAAATTATTTTCTTTAGAATGTTATGTTAACATTTTTTATGTTTCATATGTTCTTATAGACTAACATTTTAGTTTTGTGATCTTGGATGACAGTTTTTGATTCTTAAGATTTAGAGTTTATTTAGTTGAAGTTATGCTTTTTATATGATTTACTTTGTATTTATTTTTTGTTTGTAGTTTGTACTCCATAGTTCATTAGCACACTAAAGTTGATTGGTTGGAAATAGCTTGAAGCAACCATTTTTTATTTATTTTTGATAAGTAAAGATACTTTATTAATAAAAAAGGGAGATCGAGGTGACCAACCCGGATACTAAGAGAACATACAAAAAATAAACCCACAAAAGTAGACACAACTACAAAGAGCACTGCCCTTCCTTCAAATTACCAACCCTATCCCATCTGACAAGAAAATGTTCAAAAAAGTTACTCTTTAAAACTTTACATGTCTTAGTCCAAAAACACAGAAAAGAGCCAAAATCAAAACAATAAGATCCTGAATGGAATTATCCTTCCCTTCAAAGATACGACTATTCCTTTCTTTTCAAATGCCCGAACAAACTGCAAATGAAAGCAAGCCCCAAAGGATTCATTTTGACTTTCGAAATGGAAGATCACAATACAACCAGGAGTCGAAAAGTGTGCAGACTGAGGAGGGGGAACATCCAACCAAACCAAAAACGGATATAAAGTAATTCCATATCTGATTTGCAACGGAACAATGAAAAAGCACATGGATGGCAGATTCTCCACTAGCAAAACATGATGAGCAAAAAAGTTAGGAGAATGGAAACATCTCCTAATAATCTGATCCAAAGTAGGCAATCTCCCAAGAGCAGCTGACCAAACAACCACTGAAATTTTCAGAGGCACTTTCCTACCCCAAATAAAGAAGTGCGGAAAAACAGAAGGCTGATCCAACGATCCCACAAGATAACCTCACAAACAAACGACCATCGTTAGAATCCCAAATTTGGCAATCTTCAACCCTATCTCTTAACTCTATGTTCTCAATGTTCAATGTCAGACTCTCCCTACACTTCCCAACTCCCAATCATTAAACGCTTTCCCGAAACCAAAATCCCAACTCACTATTCCCCACCCCCTAACATGTCCATATTTGTTTTAGCTATGGTATATTAACATTTTCTTTATATTTCATGTGTTTTACTTATAGACGGACATGCGTGAGTTATGTGATTAGGATAACAGTTTTTTGTTGCTTTACTTCTAGAGTTTATTGAGTTGAATTTATGCTTTACCATATGATAAAGTTGTATTTATTATTTTTTGCACTTCATAGTTCATGCGCACGGTAAAATTGATGGTCAAGAAATACCTTGAAGTGACCATTTTATTACCTTGGTTCTATTAGCCATATGGATGGAGAGATTGATGATGTTATCCATATAATTAGAAGTGTTTGATTGGAGGTGTGCTTTTGGAGTGCTATATGGCTGGCACCAAGGTTTAAAATCTTTTCTTGAGGTGATGCCATGGTTAGGAGAATAATCAAGACTGTCTTGATTGAGATAGTCCAAGACACGCCAAACATGCAATGTTTCGAGGTCAAATACTTTGAGGGGATACGAAACTTCAAGCCATGGTGGCATATGGCACATCCGAATGAAGTTAGAAGGCAAATTTTATAAGACAATGTAAGACCGACTATACTTTATGAAGTAGATGTAGGGCAATGAAAAAACATCGCCATACTTTTTTATTTTTTATGAATAAAACGTGCTCATAAATTGAGTGTAGCAGTGATGAGGGTGCTGAATGGAGGGGGTGAACTAGATAATATTCGAAATGAATGCATGAGTGAAAATTGGTTGTCCCAATTGGTGGCAAGTTGAGGGAAAGTTGATGAGATGGCTTAACTATGTGCACTGAAGGCCAAGTACCACCCCAGTTAGAAGGAACGTGCAAGTTGAAGTTATAGAAGAGCAAGTGGAGGACCAAAAAGAACTAGGGTTCAAGTAGTGAGAATGGATTTGGGCATGCTTGAGTTGACAAAAGACATTGATTTAGACATAATTATGTGGGGGAACAACATTAGTTTAGTTGACCCAATTTTTTGGGACAAGGCTTTGATGATGATGATAACGATGACGATGATGATGGGCTTATTTTCAAACTAACTATTCAACAATTAGGTAGAATGGCTATTTGTTGCTTAATTTATTTAAATGAGATTCATTTTCACTAATCCGTGCATTTCTTTTTTGCATTACTTTTGTAACTTAGGTTTACTACAAATCCTTTGGACAATCTCAGCATAGTAAGCTTGACGAGTAACTTTCAATGATTATCTAGATGTATAGTACTTGTCGAATATGGTGATTCTCACTTTGTATCCTTCTGAATTGTATTCTGTGCTTAGGTAGAGCATTTAACAAATATCTATTATATATTTGAAAACCTTAAGATTTTATATATATATGGATATATTTGAAACTTCTAATCACATTGATGTGAACCCAAACAAAAATTGTGATTCTAAAATCGCGTGGAACAACTCAAAAATATCGAAGAGAGAGGCCACACAAGCCAACCGACACAAAAAACTCAAGCTTCAATCACATGTATACAGGGAAGATATTAAAAAAAGGTTGAAGTGCTTATGCACATCGAAAACAAAATTCATTATTCACAAGTTCTGCAGGTCCTCCCTATTGCAACCTATGTACTATAGAATAAAACTGTACTTAATCTTACGCATTGATTCAAAAGTACACTTTTGGTCCGAACCATCAGAAAGTAACCAACTTGAAAGCCAAGCAAACCAAATAAATAAACTAATAATCAGCTATTAATAGAATGCTAATTAATTTATAAACATTAGTTGGCTTTTTATCTGTATTGGGACATTGACTTGGCATCTTTTGTGGGATTTTTTATTATCAATCATAGCTCAATCAAACTTACCCTGTAGAAAAGGACCCGTCCTAGTCAAGATGGCGATCTTCAGGTTCACCAACTACCAATCAGTACTGGAATTGATCAACCTTCTTCAATAGATAATCAATCACCTTGCACGGTGGATTAATCACATTCATAAGTTTTTGAAGAATATCTTTAATATTGATGATCATTTGAAGAGTAGTAATTTGTTGAAGTGGTTCGATTACCACTAAATTTCTGAATCCTTGTTGAAGCAAATCAATGATAAGTAGATGCCTTTCTATCATCATCAGAGCCATAGACAAAATATTTGGGGTTGCTTGTAGGCATCTTATTCTTCCATTCAATTATGTCCAAAGCCATATCTCCTACTAATTCAGGTGTGTTTTTGTCCATTCTCACTACCTCATTCCATATCCTTTTTGTTCCCTTTGTTGCATTTGTATAACCTTCAACTTGCATGCTAGACCATCGTCCAAACAGGAGGATCATACATATTGACCATATGTCAAACCAAAGGACTTTGATCATGCATATATATTTGAAATTGGGAATCAAACACTTGTTAAAAATGATGAACAACATTTGAGATGATTATATGAATAATCAATTGTTATATTAAGTGGTAGAAGAGTTACTGTTTCTCTTAATGGTTTTTGCCATACATTGATTGTCTAAATAAGTTTTCTCTTTCATCATTGTGGTCATCATAAATCATATTAGCATGCTCTCCATGTTTTAATTGTTAAACAAGTAATCAAGCTCATAGGAATACTAAACAACCTTTGAAGACCTATTCAGGAAGAAGACTAGTTAACAATCCTTGATGTAGCATGAAAAGATAGGTCTTGTCAGGGCGAAGCTAGTAAGGACACAGTTGGGGCAATTGCCCCCACAAAACTTTGAGATACCCTTGTATTTTCAACTAATTACATGTCCCATTTGCCCCCCACTCCCTCACCTCCCTCCCCATTTTCCCCCACCCCCTCTCCTCCCTCCAATTTTTGCACCCCCCTCCTCATTTTAATATTTGGAAGATGACATTGCTTTTTGATTGGGGCTTCTGTCATAGATTAATAGAAAATGACCTAAATGTCCTTTTCTTCAACTTCCAACCAAAAACCTCTGAATTTCTCCCCAAAACCATTCATTTTCAAGCTATTCAACTGTAACATCAACTATAGTTTGCCCCCTCTACAAGAAAATCTTGTCTCCGCCCCTGGGTCTTGTGATGTCTTTTTTTTGTTTTATGATTTTTTTTCTTGTTTATAATAGACAAGAGTATTTTGGTCATTTTACATTTTTGTTGGTGGGGTTCAATAGTTATTTTAATGTTTTTGGGTCTTATTTTATATTCCTTTAAAGTTTTAAGGAGGTTGGTCAAGTTGTAAGGGAGTTATGAGTTTTTTTTTTTGGGGTATTTTTAATCACTCTAGGAGTTAAGGGAAAATCTGTGATTGTGCCTATAGAAGTATATAAATACTCTCTTCTGTTATCTTCTTGGAGGCTAATGAATAAGATTTGAAATGTGGCTGTCTAAGAAACCTTGGTAAGTGATTCCCAAACCCTAGAAGTGATTTCTAGGAACCTTAGAGTAATTATAGGGATTTTCTCTTTCTTTCCCCTTTCTCTTACAAGTTCCATATTACTAGTTTGTGCTACCATTGTTGCGTTATTTATCTTGTTTGTACTATCATCCAAGTTTGAAGTTGATTGGAGGTCTGTTGTACTGATTTTGCAACATAAATCAAGTCCTACATCCCAAGCTTTTCCAGTCCTAGAATTTTTACGATCTTATTGACATCGTATGACCTATTTGGGTAACAAGCTGTTTGGTTATTAGCTTCCCCTTCATCCAATTTTTCACATGGGGCTCAAGGATGAAAATGATAGTGGTCCCGTTTGAAACGTGCAAGACGTTTTTGTACTTTCCTCTTTAGTTCATCGACTTTGATGTTCTACAATATGTTCGTGCAAACGATGGTCACACACACCTCTTCCACTTTCATGACAACATCCATTGCGATTTCACCTTCGTCTTAAAAACCCCTAGGATGAAAGTGGCACTGATACCAAGTGATACATAGCATAACAAAGCTGCAAAAATCGCAAGAAAGATAGAGATATACGAGGATTACTAAGCAAAAATAACTCCCTAGGAGCCTAGAATAGCTCCTGAAGGACTCTTTCAGGTTTTTAATCTCCAAAATTCACAAATTAATAGCATAAACATAGCCCCTCCTTTCTTACCCAAATTTGGCTTCCTTTATAATTAAAAAAATGTCAAAGTGTCTAAACGACCATTCATTAATGGCATAAAATGTAGAGACTTCTAAAAATAGTTAGTGATATTCCATTAAGGTACTTAAATGGCCATAATGGCACCCTCATTATGCATTCTAACTCAACTTTTAAGAAGAAGTAAGGCAAGTAAACTGGAGCACTACTAAAACTGGTCTGTGGCACATAACAAAAGTGGAGTTCAAGCTAACCATAAAATGCACAGGTCCAATTGTTTTTTCAAATTGCACTCTTTTGACAAGGCTAGCTGATTTTTTTTGTGAGGATGATCTCCATGGTGAAGAGATCTTCTTTCCCAAAAATCAGCCCTTTACTCATTTCCATGAGGGCTTTGTATTGTATGTTTTTGTCATGTTATTCTGAACATATTTATTTATTTTTGATAACATAGGGTGTCTCGCCCCCCTTTGAGATTTTTCCAATGAATAAAATTGAATTCAAAATCTCTAGGTAGTTTTTCTTGCTGAAAAAGTTACCGAGAATGAAATTTGTGGGTATGGGGTTGAATTGGGTCTATTTCTTCCCCAACTCCCTCTCTCTCTCTCTCTCTCTCTCTCTTTGTTTGATTATCTTTCTGTAAACTTTTCTTATCTTTCCTCACTAGCTTTTCTTTTTCTCCACTGTACTTGGGGCACGTTAAGAACTTACTCTTTCTTTTACCATGGAATGCATCTGAACATCTAATAGGCACTGGCAATGCTACTTGCAGACGATTCATTGCCAGCACATCCTAAGGCATGCGCATTGCAAATGTTTCTAAAGTTGTTAAAATGATTCAGATTGTAACGTTCATATTCATTGCACCATTTTTTTTTTTTTGTGACAATACCTGATTAGAATTCTGTTTCATTTCAGGTGGTTAATGACTTGTTAAATCCAGCAGGCCAGAATCTGAGAATAAGAGAGGACCTTCAGGTGCTTGTCTTTCTGTCATTTTTTTCCTAGGACTCCTAAGGTTGATGTATTATTTAACCAAGTTGATTTCCTTTCTATTTCACTATTATAGCTCAGTAATGTCAGTTTTTTTTTACTTTCCACTCATTTCTACATCTTTATGAATCCTTAGTTTATGCTATTTCTGTCATTAATTGAAGTTTTGCTTCATGCAGAAGTTCATCAACCATAGTGCAGTAGAGAACCTTATCTTGATTCTTTTTTATGCAATTACATTCTATATATTAATTGTTGTATTAAATGTGGGATTTTACTGAACTTGCGTATCCATGAACTTTTGGGTACCAATGTCATTAAATATGAGTTTTTCTTTGCTTCTAGAAATGTTTACTGGTCTATAGCTACCAACTTATAGAATATTGGATATTAAACTAAGGTCCCTTTCCTGTCATGGGTATACTATTAAAGTCAATCTGCATGTTGTGACTTGCGTCAGCTTTCCTCTTTTTTCTCATTTTTTTCTACTTATTGTTAAGCCGAATCGTGTCACTCAATCAAGGAAGCTACTTGTTTACTTGTATTGGGCTTCAGGAAAAAATCTATTTACAATGGAAAACAGGCTTCATTTCCAACTTTTCTGGCTCAAGACCTCTGAATTTCCTTGTTCTCTTAATCAAAACTCCTGAGCTGTTTATCAGTTCTTTATTTTTCACTACATAATGGCCTCAGCTATTCAACTTTGACAATTCTCTTCTGCAGTTTAAAGATTTATAGAAACGCCTTGAGATTGTCATTGGTAATATTCCTAGGAAGAAACTAAATGTGTGTATGGGCTTAAATTAGCAAATATGATGGGAATTCTGTTGGGATGTTACATCTGGTGAAATTTTTTTTGTAAGACAATGGTAGGTTATAATCACAGCTGGCTTGCTGTGGTGCGAATTGTCAAAAGTTCTTTAAACCCAATTTGAGGTTTTTAGGATTTTGGAAATGGATTTAATTTTTATTAAAAGCCAATTGAGTTTATCACTTCGTGGAATTTGACAACATTGTTGAACAAAAAATGTGTTTTAAATACTTACAATGATGTAGAATTACCATTGTTTAAAATTTCGTTCTGTTTTGGAATTTTTGTGTGGAAGATTCCTGTTTTGGCCGAAACTAGAATGAAATATGGACGTCCTTGTGGAATGTCTCCGGAGTGTTTCGGATTCTCTCGCAATGCTTTGGTTGAGACAAATTTTCTCTTGACCAAAACATTGCCTTGAAACAAGATTTTAAGCCTTGTGTCTATTATTAGAGTGTGTTCGATTGCATGGAAAATCAAAATCCATGGAAAAATGATTAGGATGGAACACTTGAATCCATTGTTTGATGTTACTTTGGAAAAATAAAAGGAAAAAAAGATAAGAAGAAGAAGAAATGAGTTAGGGTTTAATTTGGAGATGAAAAATAGAGCTGGATTTTACTTTCCCACCCATATTTGAAAAAATAAGAGGAAAAAAAGAGAAGAAGAAGAGATGAGTTAGTGTTTAATTTGGAGATGAAAAATAGAGATTGATTTCACTTTCCCACTCATATGGGTGGGAAAGTGAAATCCAGCTTTTGTTGGATTTTTGGATGTGAGTGGAAAATGATTTTCCATGGAAAAATGCAATGCAACACATGAAAAATATCATTTTTCGTGGAAATTGATTTTCCACCCTATTTTCCATGTGCAATCAAACATACCCTTAGTGTATCATGCGATGGAATCTTGAAATTAAAAAAAGAATTAAAAAATCTTTGGTTCTTCCAACGATAGTGTTTCGTTATATTTAATTGATAGTGTCTGAGCTATCAAGTACCTGTGATGAAGTGTCATTTCCTAAACTTCAGTAAAATGCTATTAATTACATGATTGTGTTGGTTGTAGGGAACATTTGTTGAAGGTATAAAGGAAGAAGTTGTATTATCCCCTGCCCATGCCCTGTCACTTATAGCAACTGGAGAAGGTAGAACCTTTGTCTTTTGTAGTTCTGTAATATATATGATATCATGGTAGACGATCCAACCGTACAATGAATTGTCCATTCCTTGAAAAACCATGAATATGTATGTCAATCTATTTTGACGTACTCACAAACTCATGAATTTTCTTGAATTTTAAAATTTGGGACCTAATTTAAACCATAAATTCAAGTCAGTTATTTATTTTTATATATATATATATATATATATATATATATATATATATATATATATATATAATAAAGTTAGTAATCTTAGAATGTACTTATTTTTTGTGACAATAATTCAACCCTTAGTGCTTGGGTTCCTGGGCCGAAGCGCAGCAATGATCATCATTTTAAGATTGACTCAATGCACATTTGGATAGGTGTTTTGCCCTTTGTTTGCTGAGAAGACCATTGTACTCCTTTCTTCGGTGTCAGATCTGACACCTCACTGCTGTTGTATGGCATGAGAGCATCTAGCCTCCTTGTGAAGTGCTATCGTATGTGCATGGTCTTGTCTTAAGCCCTTAAAATTTCAGATTTAAGAAGTGTTTATTGAATTTCCTTACGCGTCGTGGGTTTATATTCTGTAGTAGATCTAAGAGCTGAAGCTTTATCCCTTTTATCTTAGAATTATCTTCCATATCTTTTAGTTGAAGACTTGAAGGTTATACTAACAAGGTTTCAACCCACCATCTTCTTTGTGTTTCATCATGTTTTCGTATGTTTTTTCAACCAATTCGGCATAACATAAGTGAAGATCCTGTAAGAGTTACTATGCTTTTCAGACCTTGTTTCTTACTGACATATGTGGCCTTTTTTAGGTTGCCTTTTTCTTATGTTAAATCTTTTGTTTTTTTATGACAGCTCACAGACACGTGGGATCCACTAATTTCAATTTACTCAGCAGCAGAAGCCATACAATATTTACACTGGTATTTTAACTCTACTTAATTGCAATGCAATCTTACTTGAACAAGTCTCTTAATGTGGTGTTTTATTTTGCAATTGATGCTTCTCATATATCTTTTTCAAGTTCTGATTATATACATCAAGATAATTTGATGTTTTCAAATTAGCTTCATAACATATGTGCTACATGTGTGGATTTGTGCATTTTTGGAAATGAGATGCATCCATTCATCCTTGTTTCAACCCCCACTTCATCGAATTGGAGACAACTCAAATGAGTGCACTTGACTCCGCTGCACACTTAATAGCTGAAGTGCTTGTAGCACGGAGCTGTGGCAAAGCTGGTCCCTTATTTGCTTTTATGTGTTTTTGGTCCTTTTGGTTTTATAGTGGGTGCCATGCCAATGCAATATGGTTTTGGTTTGCAAGAAATTTATGCATCGACATGTTTTAGCTGATACATTTCCAATTTTGAATAAGCAATGTGATTGTCATTCACAGCATTATATAAATTGGTCCTACTGTCGGTGTATCCATAATGTTTTGGCAGGTTTGCATAATGTTTTGATTGACATGTAATCATGGTTTAAAGTTTCATATTGTTTCAGAATGTCTTGCCCGAGACCTAATTTAAAATTTGAATGTTTTGGAAATGTTTCAGTCGAGACAATCTCGTCTCCTAGGACTTGTAAGAGGTTGTCCCTTGAATATGAACTTATCATAGGCAGGCTAAACTATTTAGAAAATGAAGGTGGGAATGCAGATGTATGTCAGTGGTGCTCTTTGGATTTTAATCACTGCCAGTTATCATATTTGGTATTACTAACTCAGGTAACATAAGTACGGGATGAAATGTTTTAAATATAAGTTGGGCCAGGTTGATGGCAATACTGATATTACATTTCTCATTCTTGTACCCAATGTTTAGGATTGATGTATATGTGTATATATATATAGAAGACTAATGGATAGAACTTGAATCTGTCTGAGAAACAGATACATCTGGATACAGGTGGTATCCAAATCCAGATACGAATAACCCATGGATATTGTTGATCATAGATACCTCTTCTTGTTCAGAAAATTGAGCTATATCCCCATTCTAGAGTTAGGTTTTTTTATTTCATTTTATATCCAAGAACTAGTTGAATAAAAGATTTAGAAAAGAGTATTTGAACATCTCTTGAAAATTTAAAGTCCATCAAATGAACGAGATAACTAATAAAGAAGTGGGCAAAGGTGGAAAATACAAGCCATTACATTCTCTTCCCCCAACTATGGAGAGAAATATCTGCTAGATAACCAAAATCCCTCCACAGCACCAAATGTTGAGCCAAATGTAAATAATCTGAGAGAAAGGCCTTTTTTGTGAATTTGACATCATATTTAGGTTTCTAAAATAAAAAAAATCCATTATATGTCCATACTGTTTTCCAGTAACTATTATGTAATTTCATAGCGTTTGAAAATTTATTATGGAATATGATGAGCATATAACCATTCAATAATGACCAAGCTCAGAATCTGGATCTCTATTGGATATGGAATGCTGAATTCATATACTTTAAAAAAATATGGATTCGAGATGATGTTTCCATAATCAATACTGGTTGGATCTCATATCGGACCCACTGGAATTATGTCCTAAAGGAAACTATGGTAAACTGGTCATATAATTTTTATTTTTAATTTATTTATTTTATCCTCACCATGTTAGATGGGTTGTCCATTCATTTGTCGATCTCATATCATTTAACTATGTGGCTCTTTCTACTAACTCCTATTCTATTGTTTTTTTTCTTCCCATTACCTTTTTAACAGACAATAGAGAGTAGCCCTTGCGGTGATAACAGCGAAGGCGAAGCAGTTAACTTGTCACAACTGGTGAATCTCAGATACTTGAATCCTACTCTGATTGCTTTTTGTGGAGGATTACTTTTTTTTTGTTTTGTTGATATAGTGCTCTTGGTTCTATACTTAGTGTGATTTTATTGTCTTAGTTTTTGGTCTAACTTCTTTTTCTGATGTCCATTATGCAGTACATGATCAATTGACTTCTTATATCTTTTCTGTATTTTTCTTATACCTGCAGAACCTCATCGATCTGGCAGGTTCTGAGAGCTCTAGGGCTGAAACTACTGGTGTACGGCGAAAAGAAGGTTCTTACATCAATAAAAGCCTGCTTACTCTTGGAACTGTGAGGCCTGAAACATTGTTATCCACTCTACTATTCTAGTAATGTTTGTATGTGAAATATAATAGCTTGTTCTTGGTGTATATTCCCTTTTTGTCTAAATCTACGACAATCTTAGTTCGCTGTCATCTGCATGCTAATTTTCATCACTATTATATGCTGTTCCTGGACTTATCAATTGATACTTAGGTTCCTAAATCTGGTTTGGTTGAATTTTAAAGTTATTATAAGATTCAACTAGGCTTTTAAGGGATTAAACAAGGTTCGATTGAGGCTGCAGAGGTTGCTATATAGTTCGGTTGGGATAAGTGGCTCCAAAATATGAATCGGCTAGTGTTTGTGGCTCTAAAATATGGATTGAATAGGGTTGAATGGAGTTTTAGAACGAGAAAATTTGGAGAAAACCAGTAAAGAGGAAGAAGAAATTAAGATCTTACCTTGAAACCAAGCACTGGATAGAGGAATTTTGGTGTTACCTTGTTCACCAAGCTGAATGCCCCAACATTCAAGCCATAAAACAGAAATTTCTGTAAATTTTTTTTATACAATCGTGGCAATCTTCTCTAATAAACCCTAAACAATGTTTTAAATACTAACCTAGAGACTTAACACAAAAAAGTCTTTTATTCTCCTAATTATATATAAATTACAGTTACTTGTTAAATATTGGGCTGGCCGAACCTAATTGTGGGGCCCGCAACCTTTAAGTGGCTAGTTCACTTATTAATTAACACATGTTAGGCTTGGGAAAAAACATAAAACCTAACATTATGGCCTTGTGTTGGCCATTCTAACCCATCCAATGGGTCCTCCTTGATCCAAACGCAGTTTCATGCAGTCTCCAATGTGGATCTTCAATAGATTTTGCACATGGGGTCTTCAACTCCTCTCTGTAGGCATCAGTGATCCGCAAAGAAACTGGTGGTTTCCTCCTCATACTTTGATAATACCTTAAGGATGATGCTTTGATGTCCCCATCTGCTATTTTTCTTCTTTCCATTGCATCCACTAACTCTTTAGTTCTTACCTATTAAATCCGCCTTGTTCTTATTGATGAGACAAATCTTACATCCCTTGACTTACTTCTATAGTTGCCTTGTCCTGTTTGATGTGACCGGGCATTGTTGCGGTACATTTCCTCCGGGGAACGGTCTAGCATGGATTAAATGAAATGTATGATCAAGATTCATGTAGTGTAAATTCAAACATTTATTATGATAAAGAATGTTAACTTTGCTAATTGTGCTGATATAGACTTTGCATTTGATTTGTTAAATCCCACCAAAAAGTTGTTAGAACTCAAATTAGTATTTATAACTATAGTCACCGAAGTCTCCGACTTATTGAAAAATTTGCGATTAAATAGTGACTTTTTTCCTTCACTGATTTAATCATGACTTTTTTTCAATAATATGTGACTTCTACGTACTTCGCGATAAAATGATGAATAATGTGTAAAATAATGCGGATGCAAATGAGAATGACATTGATTTGATGTTTGATCTGTTAATGAATTCTAATTTGAACCAATGATTGTTTTTTATTTTATTTTATATTTTGAATAGTATAAACCTTGAATATGTTGTGGATCTGTGGTTACTTGCTGTGGATGTATAAATGATAGTGACATGGGAATTCTTGATTTATTATTCTAGTTTAATATGGAACTTGATGATATAATATGAGAACACCCTAACCTAGCTCGATTTTTTCCCAATGTTTCCGAGATTTTACTGAATTTTCCCTTTGCTGACTCATTCCTGAACCCTGGATGGGTGACTATGTTTATAACCATACAATGCCTCAAACATTGCCTGTGAATTAAACTAGAGGAATTAATAATGATAATGGTTGATGTAGAAGGTATCTAGGTCCAAAAGTCAGGGAGAGCAGGACTCCTGAAGCGGACTCAATCCTTAGGTAGATTATTCCTACAACACGACATACGTAACAGTAACCCAGGGCTGTCTCATAGCAGATCAGCCTTAGGTTGTTTTTCACCGATGGGTCATATTTTTGCAGGTCCGTGGTGCTCACATGGAGATGAGTAAAAGGCTTTCTCTTGGTGAGGTTGATATCCAGCGACTAGTTATCTGAAACTTCTAACACTTCAAAAAGTGGAGCGCAAGTTGGAAATGTTCTATATGTCCATTTCACTATTAATATGATTCCATTTTTTATATGGTTAGGAGTTTCAAAATTGGCTGATTTTTTGTGAGGATGATCTTAAATTTTCAGATGCTTGTTCTCACTGAAAAAAGCCCTTATCTGAATATGGGCTCCACATTCCTTTGTAAAAAATGTATACACATACATTTCTATATTAATTTTTTGATAATTCTTAGTACTGCACTGCCCAATTTCTTGCGATAATTATTTGATCTTGTTTGGTATACCTTCTTGTGCAGTAAAGGTATACCCTGCTTGTGATGCGTAATTAGAGCTATATACATCTTCTCATTGTGCTAGCAATTCTTATTGACGTGTTGAATTATGCATTTTGGCAAATGATTTCATTCGTGCTTCCAATTAATATTTACATCTCTATTGTTCTAATGACTAAATAAATTTATCGAGGAATCTGCTAATATGTGACTTGTAGAATTGCAGGTTATATCAAAGTTAACGGATGAAAGATCTACTCATATACCATACAGGGATTCTAAACTTACCAGGCTCCTTCAATCTTCTTTGAGTGGCCATGGACGTGTATCGGTAAGCTTCCTCAGGTTTAATGTTACAATCATATTTAATTAGTTAAATAGAGTAATTTTTAAGAGTGGAACGATATGATCATAAGTGCTTTTTTAATCAAAATACTGATTGTGAATAATCACATTTAAGTGCTATATATATTTATGTATTTTATTTGAATCTACAGCTTATCTGTACTGTTACTCCTTCGTCAAGCAATTCTGAAGAGACACATAACACATTGAAGTTTGCTCACCGTGCAAAACATATTGAAATTCAAGCATCACAAAACAAGGTATGCTATTCCTGGCTTTCCTCATTTATGGAATACTTATACTTGACAGTTGACAAATGTAATTGTTTTCCATTTCAGATAATTGATGAGAAATCGCTTATCAAGAAATACCAAAATGAGATTTACAGCTTAAAGGAAGAACTGGAACAATTAAAAAGGGGCATAGTTACCGTCCCTCCACTGAAAAATGTTAGAGAAGATAATATTGTGCTCCTAAAACAAAAGGTATGCCAACAGTGAACTTGGTTTTGAGGTATTTTCCTTGATATGATATCATGATTTTTAACTTGAATATCTGATCTGACTGCAAATTATGGTTATATGGAAATTGTTCTGTTCTAATAAATATTCTCTTGAATGAAAGATCCTTTATGTTATCTTCCCATGTTACCCAAGTACTCCAAATGGGTGTGGCATCCAGGTCTGATGTAGATGCCATATCTGTGTCTTGTTGCACTCGCATCCCTATCTTATCTTTGTGACATGGAGCGCTACTAAAACTGCTAAATCCGATTCATAAAAAAACCATTTCTAATTGTAAATGCCATATATTGCTGTCACTACCTTATACTTGGAATAAGCAGGTAACATAGAATGCTCCTACAAGTGCTAAATCTGACCAACAAAAGTAATGGGTCTTTTCATTTACAATTGCATTTGTAGGAGCACTCAGTTTAGATTTGATAACCAAATTTAGTTTCTTTAATCTCTTTGATTAACTTATAGTAACAATCATAGCTTCAAAGTACGGTTTCATCTCAGATTGTTGTGGACGAAGTGTCTTCGTCTCTTGGGTGACTGATGCTATATTGAGGGTTTGTCTTGTATTTTATTGTCCTGGACTACGTTATCTAGTTTGCTTGTTTAGAATTTGGGTTCACGGTTCGTGGTTTACCTCTAGAATGAATCTGGTTCATTCGGATATGGAGAGAGAATTCATTTCCTTGTTTGCTAGTTCAGTTTACTTTTAAATATAGTTCAAGTATATATTCTTAGTCATTATTATATTATTATTATTTTTAAATAAATATTTACCAATTTTTCCACTTGTTTTTTATTGGCATGCATGCATATAGACTTGTGCCCAACACGGTGATCAATACTTTCAACCACTGAAGCATGCAACGTATCTAAAAAAATAAGATCTCCAAAAAACTGGCGAGTGCTCAAGTCATCTTCGACTGTTTTGTTGAATATTTGCAGGCATTCCACCATCCATATTTCCTGAATACTGTAGTAGTTTCTTATGATTGCTGAATATATCTCTGTTCTTATTAAACATTTATGTATGGCTTGATCAAATTCCTTCGATTTTATGTGATCTGAAAGTTAGAAGATGGTCAAGTCAAGCTGCAATCAAGATTGGAAGAGGAGGAAGAAGCTAAGGCTGCTCTACTGGGGAGGATACAGCGATTGACAAAATTAATTTTGGTTTCCACAAAAACTACACAATCATCCAGATTACCTCAACGCTCTGGTCCAAGGAGGAGGCATTCTTTTGGAGAAGAAGAGGTTAATGCCTGAAGTTTCCAAATTTTCTCTCTCCAGGAGTATTATGAATACTAAACTTATAATGCATCTCGTATTCATATTTTTGTAATCCATTAAATTTCCCATTTTAGACTCATTGTCGTAATAATTATCAACATCTTTTCCTAATAATTGGGTAGGAACATCAATTCACTCTTAATTACCCATTTTATCTTTCCTTCATACCTTTTTTGACCACCTCCATCCATATCATTTTATATCTTCCTCTTGGCCTTTTAGAACCCTTAACTTCCTCTAAATTTCTTTGCTCGAGTTTGCATGCATGTTGTGTTCATTTCAAGTCTTTTTTTCCTTCTATTAGTATTTTGATTCTCTAATTGTAGATTTTTTTAATTGTGCAGCTGGCATACCTTCCATACAAGAGGAGGGATTTGATCTTAGATGAAGAAAACATTGACTTGTATGCTTCTCTAGAAGCTAATGGTGAAACCACAGACGATACTTTTAAGGAAGAGAAAAAGGGTCGGAAACATGGACTGCTAAATTGGTTCAAGCTGCGGGTATGCTACAACTGGATCCATTTTACATCTATGCTAACATATAGGAGTTTTCATTTTTAATCATTTTAAATGGAATGCTTTCATTACAACTGCATAGATATTTTATTAGTTTATTTACCTGACTAATCTAGTTTATCTCTATTTCGCATAAATATGTTAAGCCATGTGAGCCAATTTAATCTTCAGGTAGCCTTGGGTAGCTGCCTAGCTGATGCTTATAACTTATTGTTTTACTTTCCTATAAAATATTATGAAGTTGTATTTCTTTTTTAATAACATTCTTCTCCTTTCTTACTTTTAAAAATTACCCGTAAAGAATCACATGATGTATATACTCTTGCCACTGATATGACGATAGGATCTATGGAAAGTCCCACTTTGGAAGCAACTTGAAGTCATGTAAGATTGAAGTAATTGTAACAGAAAGCCCCTTGAGACTTGCTAATCACTTCGACCTTATAGAGGAACTTTTTTAGGACCGGTCTTTGATATTTTTTCCCATTATTTAAGGGAGTTTGTGTATAATAAATGGTGTATATGTACGGGGTTCTCTTCTCTATGGGTCATGCATAAAATGGTTAAAGATATACTAATCAATTTGTTTATAGAAACTAACTGAAACAAGTATCATAAAATCTATATTCAATAACGTTCCATTTTTTTTAATACTCAATGAAACCATTAATATTCGACTTATAGATAAGTTACTAACAATCAACTACTCGATCAAACAAGATTGTCTAAAACCAAAGTGTACATCTTGGGGCCAACCTTTTGTTAGATCAAGCTTCTTGAAAAAGTTTAAAAAAAAAAAAAAAAAAAATTAAAATGAAAAAACCTTAGCACGTCCTTTTTGGCCCGTTCATGTTCCATTAAAGCCTTCATCTTGCGAAAGATTACTCCTCCAAGGCCACCAATGGCATCTATTGCATTTGGTCACATAGTATCAAATGTTTCTCCCTTATCTTCATCTATTGGGTGTGTTGACAACCATTTGCCCCAAAAGACCGATCTGATGGGAAAGGCGTAACTATGAATATAAGAGGGTCATGGGTCTAATTGGGGCACGAGATATGAGCACCTGACACTCGGGAGCGGAGGCGGAAAACACAACACTCAACACTCCCCTTCACCCATAAGGGTGGAAAATTCCCTTGAAGAGACTTGAACCCATGACCTATAGTAACCTAGCGCTTGGATACCATGTTAACAACCATTTATCCCAAAAGACGGATCTGATGGGAAAGATAAATATAAGAGGGTCACGGGTCGGACTGGGGCACGATATGTGAGCACGTGACACTCGAGAGCAGAGGTGGATATCACAACACTCAACAAGGTGTACTCACATTCCCTTGGAAGCTCTCATTTTATTATTTTTATTTTATTTTAATCATATATTTTTTTCCTGGCACTCCTTATACGATTTACACCAGCTATATATGATAAATTGATGCCCAATATGTTGTCTTGGACATCTTCCTCCTTACCCTTAAACGCCATTCTACTCTTCTAGAGTCCACAACACAATGCCAACAAAAGAAGTCTCCAAATGATCCAACCCCTAAATGAGGAGGGAATAAATAGACCAGCTATAAAAAAGATCTAAAACCAAAAGGGAAATGGTCCAACACACACCTAAAGATGAAAGGAAAAACTCAAGGCATCTCGAGCAAGAGTACAAAGTAAAAGAGGGGGTTAATGGATTCTCCATTTGATTTTGCATATATTGCAGATGATTATTCTACTGCTAATCAGGTGATCAATGGTGGAAATTCTATCCAGGGAAGCAAACCAAATAAATAATGCCATTTGGAGGGGATTTTTAGTCCCACAGAAATGGAGAAGGAAAATTTGATGCAAGGATTGAAGGAAGATTTGCTTTGCTTCCCAAGACTTCATGAAAAAGATCTTATAGATCACCCATTCCCGCCTATTGAGGAACTAGGAGTTTCATTAATATTTGCTTGTAATCTTGTTGCAAGCTCTACCTTCAAATCATTGAGATTCCTCTATAAGCTGAAATTTCATGAGGTTGTCACACTCAAGCTTCTCCAGAAGTCATCTAGTGTTCGATTTTTACGATGTGAGGGAATAAACCAAGGAGGAACTTCTCACTTTAAGGGAGACGAGCCAACCATCAAACCTCGCAGAAATGAACTCTACCGTCTATTCCCACCTTTAAGCTAATTCTTTTGACCGACTCATGGTGTACATTCTAGGTACCTCTTAAGATGCTACAACAATAAGAAGATCTAACTTCTTTGGTATCCCAGTCAAAATTTATGATTCCTTAGTTTACCAGTATGATCTGTCTCTACAAGGCTAATGTTTTTCCCCCAGTCTCTTCAATGATTTCAAGATATATTGACTAATTTAACTAATCTAGTGATGGAAAGTTTTTCCTTTATGAATGAAACAAAATGTGAATAACTAAGGGACAAAATTATTACATAAATTACCCCCTTCCCCCTAAGAAAGAAAATTCTGATAACTTGTATAAGGTTAGTCCTGTTCTTTCCTCATTTTAGGTTTTATTATTACGAAAAAGGGGTTTGGTTTTAGTTTTGTCCACCCCATTTTTGATTCATTGGTTGACTTCATTTTCTTGTGGTTAGTTACCATATTTCACCGTAAATTTTTTTCAGAATGTCATGTTCACCTGACCCTATTAACAAGTGAGGCTATTTCACCATATACCCATTTAGATCCTTGTAACCATTGCTTTCTTGACGATTGTTGTGTATTTTGTACATGTGCATGATTTGTTTTTATAAATCGTAGTTCTTTTGGAAGTACTTACAAATGAAGGTTCATATAGTTCTCAATTAGAGCCGTTAACTGCCCCAATTGATATGCATGCTCAATCAGTGACGGTACCACATTGAATTGGGGAGAAAAATAAAAAGAAAATCTAAAATTTTTCGGCCTTCGTATGTATATATTGGTGGATACATGCAAATAGGTCTCTACTCAATAAATAGGCTCCTTAGTTAGGAGCATCATTTTAATACCTCTTTGTCCAGTTTGTTAGATACACACCCTATCAATGTGCATCAATTGATACTTATCCATGCAATGAGCAGAGCATGAATGATGTTATTGAAGGGGAATAGCCTTTTCTTCGTTGATATATGTGTAATTTTTAAAAATTCTATTTTCAGAAACGAGATAGTGGTTTGATAACATTGACAAGCATTGATGGTGATAAATCAAGCGGGACAAAATCAATTACTGCACCTTCAACTCCCCAAGCAGAGAGCATTAATTGTCCTACAGAATCAAGAATCTCCAATTCTTTGCTTACAGAGAGTACTCCTTCTGCAGATCTTTTATTGGAAGCCGGACAGGACAGGGAAGTTCGTGATGATAATTTTTCTGAACAAGAGTTGTCGTGGGTATGTGCTTTGACTCTCCAAATTCCTTGGAAATATAGTTTTTTCTATGATAAGTCACATAGTATCAACTGTATTATGTGAATGTGCTTGGAAAGTACAGGGTGACCAACTTCGATATTTTTTTTCTCCAATATATTAATGAATGATTGTTATTCACAAGATAAGAAATTATGTTCTGAATGGAAGTATTAAACAGTTGGTCATCTGTCTTTTTTGGGCCTTTAACACTATAGTAGAGTTCCACTGTTGCATTTTAATTGATCATACCCAAACCATCTTTATTGACTTTCCCTTAGTTCATCACCTACTAGAGCTATTACATTTTCTTGAATGCATTCATTTCTAATTTTATCTTTCTAGTCTTTTCACTCACACATCTCAACATCCTCATCTCTGCTATACTATCTATTAAAATGACGCTTCTT
This sequence comes from Akebia trifoliata, assembly GCF_017979445.1. Classification (NCBI taxonomy): domain Eukaryota; kingdom Viridiplantae; phylum Streptophyta; class Magnoliopsida; order Ranunculales; family Lardizabalaceae; genus Akebia; species Akebia trifoliata. The sequence goes on along the minus strand of NC_141388.1, from coordinate 33,691,050 downwards.
GACTGCCCAACAGTTCTATAAAGCATAGTTGATCTCACTGCCATCTTATGAAAATTTTCTTTTAGTCTGATTGGTATGCTTTGGCCACAAAGCACTCCAGCAACGCACCTTCACTTTAACCATCCATCTCTGATTCTATGGGCGAAATCTTCCTCATTCTTCTATCCTTACGTACTAAGAGACTTTATGCCTTTTAAATTTGTCCATATCAATGATTTCATTTAGAGAAGATATATGGTTTTATATAAATGATATTAAGAATTAGATTACGTTTAAGTAACCATGCAAGGTGGAATTGAATCCACTTGGATCTTATGAGACATTTTAAATCATGTTTTTATCTAAATAGTTGATTCAGCTACTCCCTCTCTATTTCTTTCTTAAATTTATTGTTGTTTTTTTTCTTTTTTTTTCTGTCATAATTTTAGGAATTAAAATTGACTCACCTGATTCTGAAATTCAATAAAATTTGAACTTATAAAAAAAAAATTCGAAGACAAATAAACCTTTTTTTTCAATGTTTGTGAAACTTTAATTTTAAATTCAGGAGTGGATGCCTTAACGTTACTGGTTTAGTAGTATTACTTATATGAACTTGCATGTATAATCTGATGACAGAATAGCATAAAAATGGTGGACCAAATTGATCTGCTTAGAGAGCAGCAGAAGATTTTGTCCGGAGATGTGGCTCTCCATTCAAGTGCTTTAAAGCGTTTGTCAGAAGAGGCTGCAAATAGTCCTAAGAAGGAACAGATTCATGTAATACTCCTTACCCTGCCAAAGAATTAAATAGTGTTTGTATGCCTACAAAGCACAAACCTGATGCCTTCTTGATATTTTAGGTGGAGATTAGAAAGCTAAACGATGAAATCAAGGTGAAGAACCAACAGATAGCTTCCCTAGAAAAGCAGATAGCTTCAGCTATTCTAGCTTCCCATAACAGTATGGATACATTGGAACTATCACAGGTAAAGACCAACTTATTGAAATTGGATAGACTCCTTGTCTTTGTCTATATGATTCTGAATCTGTTATTTATCTGGTTTTCGTTTTATGTTGCAGTCTTTTTCTGAATTGGCAGGGCAACTGAATGAGAAGTCCTTTGAACTTGAGGTGATCCAATCCGAACAAAATTTTCCTATCTCAACTATGGCATTGATGATGTGATTATTGGCACCCCAACTGTTACTTATTACACCCCAATTTCTTAAATTATTTATAACATCCGAATTATTAGAACTTCAAACATTATAAAAGTTTGATTCAAGTTATTATTTCCACATTACAAAGTGTTATAGCACCTTGAAACAACTTCAATCGTTGTTTATCATTGGGATTAGGCCCATATAAAATCCTAAATCTAACAAACAGAAATCTAAACAAAATAGAGAAAGAGAGAGTTTCTATTGGCACCCCAACTATTACTTATTCACAGCCATTGACTTATGTTTTATTTTATTTTAATTGGGGTGTAATAAGTGAAAGTTGGGGTGCCAATGGAAGCTCTCTAAGTTTCGTAGACAGAATTGAATGGAGGGAGAACGTTGGTTCAGCTGACCCCACTAGTTTGGGACAATCCTTGATGATGATATTAAATTTGTTATTTCTGCATGCCCTTTGTTTAAATTATTTTCCACACATTGCATTAGCTTTTTGTCTTCTTGATTGTAGATTTATAAATTGAAAAATAAGTGTATGTAAAGTGTAAAAGAACCACTTTTTTAAAGTGAGTTGCACAATTGTTTTCTTTTCATTCTTTGATCTCGTAATCTATTGAAGGATCAATTTGTATCACTTATTTCAGGTGAAAATTGCAGATAACAGAGTAATTCAAGAGCAGCTCAACCAAAAGGTACAATAACCAGTAGAAGCAGATCATCTAATATTTTTGAGAGCTGCTATTGGCACCCAAACTTTTACTTATGGGGTGCAATAAGTAAAAGTTGGGGTGCCAATAGGAGCTCTTAATTTTTTTATTTTCCAGGGATTATGATAGCAGTTGAGTAATGTCTCATTTTGTTTTCTTTTAGATCTGTGAATGTGAAGCATTGGAGGAAACAGTTTCGTCCTTGAAACAGCAGTTGTCTGAGGCACTGGAAGTGAGCAATTCCAGCCAACTGCAGGCTCATTCACAAAACGACACTGAAAGCAGAAGCTTCCAAGCACAGGTTTTTAGTCCTATGAACCTGAGAATTGTTTGTTTCAATATTATTTAGAGAGCTATTGCCACACCAACTTTTACTAACAGCACCCCAAATTGTGTGTTAATTCTTTGGCGATTTACATATGAATTGCAGTGCTGTTAGAAAAAGTTGGTATGGCAATAGGATCTCTCTATTATTTATTATGAAGCCAAGGTAGATTATTTCAAAGGATATTCTAGGCAAAGTTCTTGGATCTGTAGTTTTGGGTGTTGCTAAGTATTTACCTACAAAGTAAAACCTGGACTGAAACCAGATGTTTACATGATGCAGGATAGTGAGGGAAGAAGAGGAAATTTGGGGGTTAAAGAATTTGGTTTAGGTTTTTGGGTAAGGATTTGGACTAGGATAGGGTAAACCAAAATGGTAAAATAATTTTTTTTTTCAATTATTGTAGGGTAGAGAAAATGGTTAAAGGTTAAGGATGTAGGGTAAGGAAATGATTAATGGTTAAGGTTTATAGGGTAATGATTAAAGGTTAAGAGAGTGGAGAAAGGATTAAGGGTTGGGATTTGTAGGCTTCAAGAATAAAGATTCAAGAATTCAAGAAATCATTACGTCCTTGCTGTGGCTCACCGTAGGGTCACATCTTTTTCAAAGATTAGGAATCGACTTGATTTTATTATCTGTTTTGTATTATATAGGATCTCAACATAGTCCTAGGGTGTTTTTCTTGGGTATATTTATGTTGCCCCCAACATTTAAAGGTCTTGGTGATACAAGACTATGAAACTAACTAAAATAATGGTTTTGAGATTACAAATTTTTTTTATTATCAAAGACAAGGAATGTTATAAACTACCGAATTCTACCACAAAGAAATAAAAAAATCAAATAAATGGCTAACAAATAATTCTAGACTATGTTTTAAGCACCGCCAATCTGAATCTAAAATATTAAATTAAGGGATCTTATGGAAGGTAGAATTCCAACTAGCCTAGGGTATTAATCTAACAACATCGGAGAAGATATAGAAAATTAGGGTTTCTATGGTTAGATCTAGGGTTGGAATAATGTTAGATTAATAAAAATAAGGTTTTAGGATGGTCTAAGCTTGTTGCAAATTATTGGACAATAAGTAGAGTTGATTTACTTCGATTCGGTTAGGGTTTTGGGACTGGTTTGGGCTGGGCAATGTGGTAGTTTTGGGAGACGATTTGGTAGCTTCTATCATGTGTAGGATCTCTAAAAAAAAGGTTGATAAGGGCTAACCTAGGGTTAAGAAATAGAAATTCATAGAAAACTATGAAAAAAGGATGAAGAAAAAGAAAAAAATTAGACTGTACCTGCAAACTAAGAAGAAAATGAAGGTATTGATGATTCTTGCTCACCAAGATGAATGCCCCAACATTCAAGATAGGAAAATCGTAAATTTTGTAAATTGTATTAAAAAAACTCCATAAAATAACATAAAGACGTACTTAAATAGTAAAACATAACCCTAAAGAGAGAGAGACTGAAACTACCTTTAAGTGAGATAAATTACAAAAATTCTCTAATTTTTGTGACTTTCTCTCTCTTAAAATTTCGAACCTTAAAATCTTAAATAAAAGACAAGTTAATGTTACCAAACTACCCCCAAGCACCTATACTAAAACCATGAGCTAATAAAACATGAAAATAAGCCCTAAAACATAAATAGAATCCAAAATAAAGTCCAAAAAAGAAAATTAAATAAGTCCTAAGTATTCTATCACTATAATCACATGTTGGTCATTCTAATTCAACCAACAAGTCCTCCTCGATCCAAATGCAACCTACATGCACTCTCCAATATGGAGTCTTCAAAAGATCTTGCACATGGGGTCTTCAAGTCCTCTTTGTAGCTATCACCAATCCACAAGGAAACTTGTGATTTCCTCCTAGGGTAATATGTAGAGGGTGATGATCTGATGCCCCATCACCTAGCTTAATCATATTGGTGAATTATGCATCCCTTGTACTCTCAATGGTTGGTCATGATGGAAATCTAATGTTGTCTACATACTTGAACACTGGTATATGGCTGGTTAAGGCATTTTTAGATTATTTTCTTAAGTATGACTATGTTGGCCATATTATTATATCGATAGATTGTACTTTTAAGGGTATGGTTGTACATTACTGCTCTTTGCATCCCTTTTGTTGCTCCCAAGGTTGACCTTAATGAAATCTCTCTCTCTTAATATATACTCTATTATCTAGTGGGTTTGTGTTTAGTCATTATGTTGAGTACGTGGTTTTGTTATGTTGTGGTTTTATGTTGGGTTTGGTGATATAAAATCACCATTCTTTTTGTTTCTTAAGGTTGATGGGCTTTTCCACTTTTGTGGGGTATTTTGGTATTTTCCTTTCATTAGCTTATGGGAACAAAATGGGGCTCTTACATGGCTGTCTCTAAAAGGGTTTTTCTCTAAAAGAGGTTTTTCTCTTGGGTAGAGAGTGTTAGAAAGCATTGAGTCTCTATATGTGTATTCTTTTTCTCTTGTAAAACTTGGAAGCTCAGGATTCTTGAGGGTGATCTCACATTTTTGTCACGGGTTTGTGATAACGGGAGTGGCATCGGGATTTATTGTTTGGGTTCTTACTAGAGTTGGGTATAGAAATTTGGTTGGTTTCACTGGAGTGTTGGATGTAAGTATAGACCTCCATTATTATAATTTCCTCCTTGATTAGTGGATTTCTATTTGCTAGCTTGCCCATAGATGTAGTCTCATTGTGGGTGAACCATGCATATCTTTTGTTGTGGTTATGTTCTTTCTCTACTTTCTTTATTGTTACTTGCATTTGCTTTGCAACACATTCTTGGGGTTTGATTGTTGGAATTGATTGCTTTATTGTTGGAAGGGGTTAATTTTGATAATTGGTTTTCCGTATGTGGCTTGGGATCTAGCCACAACAATTTCGTTGCACATTATCTACATGGATAGTAACCAAGTTTGGATTTGGTTATTATTCTGTGAGTTCGGTTAATACTATTTGCTCTGTATAAAAGAACGTAGGTCTTACTGTAACACATTCAATTCGATAAAACTATTTCTCTGTACATGGTACATAATATTTGGTTTTCTGATCTAGTTCTACGTTCCTGTGCCCCAAATACAACGACGATTGGGTTTAAACCTCTTTTCTGTATCAGTTGAATCGAGCTTTGTATTTTGGTGTTAGCCATGCTACATCACTAGTCTCTCTGTTGGTTTATCATCAGCGTCCACTCACTTCAAATCTGAAGCAACTTGTGGGTCTTATTGTTGAAATTATTTATCTTTACTTATCATCCAATCTGAACCTGCATTCTTTTTTCTTAAATAAGGTAGCTGAGATCGAAGAACTGAAGCATAAAGTAACTGAACTAACAGAAACGAAAGAACAACTAGAAACACGAAACCAGAAGCTTGCAGAAGAGAGCTCATATGCTAAAGGATTGGCATCTGCCGCAGCAGTGGAACTAAAAGCATTATCAGAAGAAGTCACCAAACTTATGAACCATAACGAGAGATTATCTGCTGACTTGGCAGCATCGAAGAATTCTCCCACGCAGCGTAGAAACAGTGGTGGGGGGAGGAATAGTAGAAGAGACAGTCACATCAGCAAGCGTCAGGAACAAGGGGGATCCCAAACAACAGACATTAAGAGAGAACTCAATATCAGTCGGGAGAGGGAGATGTCTTACGAAGCTGCATTGGTGGAAAAAGAACAAAGAGAGGTAGAGCTTCAAAAGAAGGTCGAGGAATCCAAACAAAGAGAAGCTTATCTCGAAAATGAGCTCGCCAACATGTGGGTTCTTGTGGCGAAGCTGAAAAAATCACATGGAACTGAGAATGACGATTCGGAACTGAAGAGAGAAACCCAAAGAACAGATGGTTTGGAGACTCGGAAGGATTCAATAGCGAGGAAGGGCTTGCAATAACAGGGTTAGAAAAATAAAATAAAAATGCTTGTCATGTATTCAAAGTTGAAGTGATTTTTTTACATTTGAAACTGTTCTCTTATTGATGGTTCTTTGTTTTTCTTTTGAGTTTTCTGTGAGGGTGTGTATAGTTGTTGAGAAAAATGTTTATCTCCAGAAAATTCATCCCCAGAGAAAATTATCCAAGAAAATGAATTTCTTGAGAAATATTTGATTGTTGGTTTTCAGGTATTCATTGGAAAAGAAACATTACGATTATCCCATCTTGACGAGAAAATCATTTGCTCAAGGAGGTTAAGGACAAATATTTTCACATTAACAAAATTCTTCAGAAAACGATACTTCCAAATATACAATGCAATCAAATTAATGAAGAATTATATTCTCTGGCAACCATTTTTCTCATTAGCATAAATATATACTCAAGTGAATATAAATTTCCACATGAAATTTATCTTGAAATATTAATTTTCGTTTTTTGGTAAGTTCCAATTTCATTATAGCGCCGATAAAGATAATAGACACGTGAATAGAAGGAACAACACTTGTTCAGGAGTAAGTGAAGATTACGTTAAAAAAAATTGTGGCATTCGATCCATCATATTTCCCAAAAAAGGTGAACAGAACTTAGGAAAGTATAATAATCTGTCATCAAAGAAATGAAGTGAGCTTGATAAATTTTAGATACATTAGCAGGATGATGACAGTGCTAGGTGCTTTTATATAAAGAAGAGGCACCTACATAAATAATACTGTGGCATGAAAATAGATAAGCAAATTATCTCTCTAATGTTTGATTCAAATCTTATTGAAGTTCCAAAGCAAAATAATAAATGAAAATCTTGTCGAAGTTTCCTTTTTATAGTTAGTAGATTGAATTGGGTACATCTGTTCATATTTCAATTTCGGTATAGGGATGTTTCTTTTGATTTTAGCAATAATAAATTTAATTTTGTAAGATATACATATTTTGTTGGCTTGGGTAGTTTATATGTATGATCTGTACAAATTTAATTTTGATTATTTGTTTGCTCAAAATTCCATTGACTCTTCATTAGAAAATTAATGTTATGATAAAATGTGATGCAATGAGAGTTTCTGTATATTGTTGTACAATCTATTGGGTGTACATTGATAAGAGATGCAATCTTGCGACTCTTTTTATAGTTTATGAATGAATCTATACATTAATTGTATTAAATAAAAAAAGATATATATATATATATACAAGGAATGTTCAGAGACCCTAAAGCGAGCCAAACATTTTTTTTAAAATGGGTTAAAAGTTTTGGAATGAGCTGATTTTTTGTGAGGATGATCTCTATAATGAGGAGATCATCCTCACAAAAAAATCAGCCTATTCTAAAACTTCTATCCGCATCAAAATTGGTTTATAAATATTTGACGGTGCACATTTCTTCAACTTGTAAATTAGGGTTAGAAGTTTCAACATGGGTTGATATTTTTAAGATGATCTCATAAAAAATCAGCCCCTTCCGAAATTTTTAATTCATATTTTGAAAAATGTTTGAAATAATATTTGGCTCTCTTTAGGGCCTCTGAATGCTTCCTTTTATATATATATATATATAAGGTGTTAGAAGAAGTGGTGGACTTGTGAATTGTGATAATTCATATGGATGTTTATAGATATTCTATATCTTATGTTTCTATAAATCAAAATATTATATTATATTATTACACATGATATTATTATTTCTACTTATTATGTGTAACATCATAGCTAATGGACACCTTGAGGTGTAAATCGTGAAGGTTGAAAAAAATTAGATAAAAGTCATTTGGCGTTTCTTCATAATACGTGGACTACATAGAATAAGAATAACTTGAAATTAACTTGCATTTTCAAATGGGAAGATTGGAAATAAATTTATATTAACCACATGTACAGAAGTCGAATGGAGGCCTGTGGATTTCTTTACCAATGAAGCCAATTTTAACATTACAAAAGTTTTGTTTTGTTTTTTTTTTTTAGATTTTAATCTATGTCAGGAAAAGATAAGAAGAGATTGGGAAAAAAGTGTGATGATTTGTCTATTATGATATTTGTTACTTTTTTTTGTTTTTTCGATGCGTGTCAAGGCATGTAGACCCGACTAGTAGGGAATACAAATAGAACCGACTAGTAGGGAATAGGGTACTTGTTTTGTTTTTTCGATGCGTGTCAAGGCATGAAGACCCGGCTAGTAAGGAATGCAAGTAGAACCGAGTAGCAGGGAATAGGGTGAATAAGAGAATGTCTTGCACGTTGCATTTTATTAAAACCAATTTAATGATATTTTGTCGATAAAGCAAATAATTAATTTTTTTATTAAAGAAGAGTTATCCATCAAGTCAAACTATATCCCTAGAGTTCGTTAGAAAGGTTACAAAATTTTGATAATATCTTTTTTAGTAAGAATTTGTTCTCTACTCAATATATTTCAGTCAAGTCTCATTTTTTGTCTAAAGTGATATTACCCATTCCACCCATTCCAAAAATAATAACTAGATTTTGTTCACATAAAACACTCTTTGTATTTGAACTCCATCCCTCCCTTCTTCATCACTAAGAGCCTTATAGAACCCTTCTTCCCTTCTTCACTAAGAGTCTTATAGAAGTGATCCTCCACGATATAATCTACTTTTTAATATAATAATCGATATGTATATCTCTCCAATGGGGACTCATGGAATTAACATGAGCTTAGCCCTTCATGTATTCTTTGCCTCTCACACCACTTTATTCGTACACGAGTTATAAAATCATGATTCACAATAAACACATTGAATTTGTTGTTCTGTTTATACCGATAGTTTGATGTCCTCCCATGAAAAATTAGTGCTGTCAATTGGGTTGATGACCCACAAACCAAGTCCAATCCGCCCGAAAAAGGGCTAGAGCCTTGATATTAAGCATGCAAAAAAGGGGTGGCTTACTGTGCATTGGATAATGGAAAAAAAATGCTAGTGCAAAGGATAATTTGAGGTTAATTTTAGGGGGAAATTACTTAATAGACTCTATGATATGTAGGGACACCTGTCAAAACGTGGCCTGAGTTTTTGAAGATATCTTAACTACCCAAATAGAAAAAATATTTCTTTCTTAATGCCCCTCACATGTCACATCCAAAAAATGGGGAGTTCAAATACTTGAGATGGAAATTCAAATAGTCCACAACTCAAATCCTCGTAACAGGTTGCTCTTGAAAATTAGAGAAAAAGTTGATCTCAATGATGTGTATTGTGGATATCAACAATTTGAATCATTAATCTCAACAATTGAATTAAGGGGGTGAGGGGGCATTAAGAATATAAAAAAAAATTACTAACTTAATTATCAAAATAAGACCCAAAATATTAAAAAGTATTTAGAAATGAACCCCACTGTCAAGGTTCATTAATTAAACCTGAGTCATGTCGATCTTCGACAAGATTTGAAATCATGAGAAGTAGAGCATACACAATTGGATTTTTCTAGCTTCAACCCACGATTGAGGCTCTCCAAAAACAAATGGTTGAGATGTTTTGGATTCGCAAGAAAAAAGAATACCTAGAAAAAATTGTATTGATCTAAAAAAAAAACTATTAATCCCAAGGAACAAAATAAGAGAACACTCAAATGTTGAATTTAAATGGAGCAAAATGAAGAAAATTATAAAGACAAGAAATTGCTTTGAGGCACGTAGTTATCTACATTGTCTTATAGACAATAGACGCGTTCACTCCACTTGAAAATAAAGAAGCAATTGGGTTTCTGGCACACTTATCTTCAAGATGTAACAAAGCCCAATTTAGTCACTAACTGTATGTTATCTCAAAATTTATACTAATTTTGAAAGAACCTGTCACATGGGATTTCTAATGCACAAATGTGTTTTTGATGAAAACATAAATTAGTTTAGCGAAACAAAACAAAATTAGGAAGAGAGAGATTCAATTTCTCTGATGTTTTTTGGACAAAATTGATCTCTTTATATAGAGAACAATCTTAAAAGTAATATCCATTAAAAATGGAAAAAAGTGCCCAATGGGGGTACAAAATCCATTGGAAGTGTCCTTCGGGTTAAAATCCCGTTGGAATGACCATTGGGAGGCGTCCTTTACGCCGAAATCCAAAAGGCACTATTTGGAACTACTAAGCACCAGTTCAGATTTGAGAATCAATTAGGCTGCCCTGTTAGCCCAGTTGACACCCTTTTGGACGGTTTGGATCCTATATCACTAATAAAACTATATGGAACTTCTTAAAATCACCAAATAAGGTATTTATCTATTTTATTTGGATGATTGAGAAATTTTTTATCTTAGTTTGGGTTCTTGCTAACATGTGCCTAAGGGCACACCTTAAAGTGCATTAATACACCTTGAAAATAAGTGTTTAAGGGTATTTTCGTAATAAAAATGTTAAGGGTATTTTTGATAGGAAAATTAATTTCTTAGATGTATTTAATGCTTTAACAAAACCCTTTATGATTTATGAATATAATATCCATCAATTTAAAATTATTTCAGTGCTAACAAATTTGATTGTTATCTTGATTAATCCAACACTATTTTTCCATAATTCTCCAACATATTTGAGATACTGTGTTTTGAAAATGATGACATAACCCTTGACCTCAGTACTGCTATAAAGGACCAAAAGGAAAAAACCTAAACAGCCTGATCTTCAACCTCTAGCAAAAAATACTTGATTTTTCTTTTTTCTTAAATCAGTCTCCTTCAATCTTACTATTCTATATCCTTCTACTCCCAAACGTTAATATTATCTGAGAAGAGCTCTTCACCCATTAGTTTCCTACTGCAATGATACACACGAAGACAAAAAATGCCTAACCACCGGTCTTTTGTTTTTTTTCATCTCCCCAAACCATAGGGGTTCAATGGGAAAATGACTTTTCTAGGTAAATACGAGTTTCACACGTATGAATTATGATAGTTCATTTTCTTTATAATAAAAAAAAAAAGTTATTCTTGGAAAGTGATTTCATTTTTTGACATTTTCCCCAGTGCAAACAAAAAGAAAATTCATTTTTTGAAGTATTAGTTTACTTTTTTTTTTTTTTTTCAAAGAAACCATTTTCTCGCAACCATCTAGAACCTAGATTAAGGAAAATCTCGAAGTCTGACTATGTTAATTAGGTTCCCACCTTAACTAATTCCCTCCTGTGAAGACCCAGGAGTTTAAGTCAATGAGGGGAGCCAAACTCACATAGGAAAAAACTCTTAAGCTGTTTATGTAGTCAAGCTCTCACCATGACTCCCCCCTTCCCCCCCCCCCCCCCCCCCCCCCCCCCCGCTGAAATAAATTAAATGAGTAATTCTACTTGAGTCCTGCTAGCCTCACTAAAAGTTAGTAAGGATTTCATCTTTACTGAGGGTCTCAACTTGTGGCATTCAAAAACACGATCCAATGCTTCAGGGTTGCAGAGGACAAGATTCTATGAATTTTGAAAAAAAAAAAATTCATTTAAAGTTTTTTTTTTTCAGTTTAATTTTTTTTTTAAATTTGCACCATCCATTTTCAAAACCTTGGATAGAGCTCAAAAGAAAATTTGTTTGAAATTTTATTTATTTATTTTGATCTAAGTTTTTCCATGAAATCTAGAAGGCCACAGTGTTGGATTGCCGATGTGATAATCCATTTGAGCAAAACGATTCTTAGTAAGTCTTAAAATCTTACTAAGTTAGTAAGGAAAGTGTTTTTCATTCTACTTCTATTAGGGTCATCTTCTCCAAGACTAGCCGCCCCCTTCTTTGATTAAGTAGACTGTTTCACATTGGCATGACTTTGTACTTTCCGTGCTAAGAGGAGGGCCCATTTCTCTAATTTTGATGAATGATGACCAGTAATGCCCTCAACTTTATGTTTCCTTGTTTCTTCCATGTCCTTTCCTAAGAAATCCCACTTTAATTGCCATGCGTGGATTCTAGAGGTAAATGAAGGTATTAAGTCAAGTAGAATAAGAAAAATGTTGGGGAGAAGTTCCGTAACACATCATGGTAGTCACACTCATAGAAAATTCATTAATTTGAAGGTGGTAATTTACTATTCTCGTTAACATAAATTTTTTGATATACTTTAAAAGTATGTATTGTGACACATTCAAATAGGCCTAACAACCCCATGATATTTAGAAATTCTCTTATCAAACTTATAGAATGAATAATTTTGATTAGTGATATATAACAATTATCAATAAATGATCGGGTATAAGATTACTCAATTGTGAAAACTATCAAATTAAATAAATATAGTTCACCAACAAAATTGAATTTTAGCATGTAGAGTCAGGAGGGGAGGGGGGGATTAAATCGACCGATCAATGAATCAATTGATGATTTATCAATTAACCACGTAATATATTAATATTTTGAGAGTGCTTATTTTCTAACTTAATTAACCTGAATAACTCAAAAACTCACTGATGTGGCATGTGCAAGAACCCTATATTTTTTCTCTCAGGACACACAACTACTCATGTTTATGGTGATGTGCATTGTGTATCCCAAGGGAAAAATCTACGATTTTTGCATATGCCATGTCAATGAGTTTTGGAGCTACACATTTTTACCCTTCACGTCAAAATTTTATGAGTGTTGATTATGCAACTTACTAACGTGGCAGGTGCAAGAGCCGAAGATTTTTTTTTTGTTGGGATACACAATTGTATATGTTTTATGGGGATGTGCAGTTGTGTATCCCGAGGGAAAAATCTACTGTTCTTGCAGGTTACACGTTCAGATTGAGTTACAAAATCATTACACAAATTTCTTTTCTTCGACTTTAAATGCCAAGAAAACAGATGACGATGATGGGTTTTGACAAGAAACCCGAAAACAACATCTAATACGTATATTTATCGAAATGTTCCCATCTCTTCTTAAGAAAGGAAAATTCCATCCGCCAAGAGATATATAGAGAGAATTATTCCAATGTCACTGAGACAAGAAAAAGAGAGAGTTAACTTATTTTCATTGTGAGAGAGTTCATTTATTTTCATTGTAAGAGTAGACAATATTCCATAATGGCAGAGCATGTTGTTTCTTCTGTTGTGGGAAGAATCGGTCAGCTACTCATGGAAAAAGCAAGTTTCATGCATGGGGTCCATCAGAAGGTGCAACGTTTGCAAAATGAATTAAGGTTGATGCAGTGCTTCCTCAAATATGCTGATGCAAAGCAAGAAGAAGATGAACTTGTTCGCACCTGGATTTTCAATATAAGAGATGTTGCTTATGATGCCGAGGACCTTATCGACAAATTTATTCTCAAAGTTGTATCTTTAAAGAGGAGAGATGGTGTCAAAGGTGTCCTCACGAGGCCCGTTAGCATAGTCATCCATGGGGCAAATCTTTACACAGTTGGTAAAGAGATTGAAGAGATTCAAAATAGAATCCGTGACATTTCTCTAAGTTGGGAAAATTTTGGCATAAAAAACATTGGTGAAGGAGAAGGAACTAGTTCCACAAATGAGAGATTGATGCAATTGAGACGGTCCTATCCTCATGTCGAGGACAAGAATATCATTGGCGTCGAGGAGGACATAGATATATTAGTGGCAGAGTTAATCAAAGAAGAAGAGCTACTCGGTGCGATTTCTATCGTTGGAATGGGAGGACTCGGTAAGACCACTATAGCCAAAAAAGTTTACAATCATAATGTCATTAAACGTCATTTTAATTGTTGTGCCTGGAGTTTTATATCTCAACAATGTAGAACGAGAGCTGTTTTGCAGGAGATCATTAAACAAGTTGGCATTCTAACTTATGGTCAAATGAAAGATATGACAGATGAAGATTTGGTCGTGGAGCTTCATGAATTCTTGAAAGAGAAGAGATACTTGGTAGTTCTTGATGATATGTGGACTACAGGGACTTGGGACAGCTTAAAACCTGCCTTTCCGAATGGGAAGAAGGGAAGTAAATTAATGTTCACCACCCGTAATAAAGAAGTTGCTTGGAATGTGGATGCACATGGATATCTTCACCAACCACGATGTCTAACAGAAGAACAAAGTTGGAATCTGCTGTGTAAGAAAGCATTCATTGGAAATGCTAATACAAGTTTCCCTCCATGTTTGGAAAAGATAGGAAGAGAGATGGTGAAAAAATGTGATGGTTTGCCTCTAGCGGTTGCTGTGCTTGGAGGACTATTAGCAACAAAGTCATCACTGAGTGAATGGGAGAATGTCGAAAGAAATATGGGTTTGCACTTTAGTAAAGGCCAACTCGGAGTCGAGGGAATACTGGCTCTAAGCTATAAGGATTTGCCCTATCAATTAAAACCCTGCTTTCTTTATCTGGGTCTTTATCCCGAGGACTTTGAGATCCCCACAAAGCAAATGATTAATTTTTGGGTTGCCGAAGGATTTTTACGACCAGAAAGAGGAGAAAAAATGGAGGACTTGGGAGAAGAATACTTAACTGAACTGATTAACAGGTGTATGGTTCAGATGGGCAGCAGGAGTGTCACGGGTAGGATTAGAACAATCCGTATACATGATCTTATGCGAGACCTATGCATCTCTAAGGGGAGGGAACAAAATTTTCTTGATATCTTCCATAGGAATTTCGTTATTCCCCGAGCTAATAATAAATTGCGTAGACGATCAATCTTTTCTACTGAAAATGCTTCATTAGATTCTTCGTCCCCATTTATTCGTACTCTTCTATACTTTAATGTAAATAAGAGTAATTTCTCACTTAACATTGGGGAATTCATGTACAAAGACTTCAGATTTCTTAGGGTCTTAGAACTCAATCGTGTGAGTTTTGATAAAAAGAGGTTACCAATAGAAATAGGAAAGCTAATTCATTTGAGGTACTTAGGCCTAAATGATGCTTCGATAGAAGAGATTCCGAATATATCTATAGCCAATTTACACAGCCTACAAATCCTTGATTTAAGAGTAAATTCATCTATCAAGATACCCAATGTGATATGGAAGATGGAACAATTGAGACACCTATACCTGAGTCATTGGTCTAATACTGATGACTTGCGAGTGGAGACTTTGATAAATCTGCAAACACTGCATTATATAAGGGCTGGGCGTTGGATGGAAGAAGGTTTTGCCAATTTGATTAATCTTCGAAAATTGGCAATAAATGACATATCAAGATCTCAAGTGGAAGTATTACTTAACACCATATTTGTCAAGTCTAAATGCCCACTTCGATCCTTGTATTTGCATACATTCGAAACATTTCCCGATCTGGAACCACTTTCTCATTGCCATCATCTACTCAAACTATTTTTGGCAGGTCGGATAGAGAATCTCCAGCAATGGCCACCAAACCTCACCAAGTTAACCTTGGGTGGGTCAGGAATCAAGCAAGACCAAATGGAGACACTTGAGAATATGCCAAACCTAATATTCCTCAAATTATCATGTGCATTCGAAGGAAAGAAAATGGTTTTCTCTTCAAGAAAGTTTCCTCAACTCCGATTTCTGTATCTTATGGGCTTGAAAGAATTAGAGGAGTGGATAGTGGAGGAAGGAGAAATGCCATGTCTTAGGCATTTGGAGATTAATGGGTGCTTGAAATTGCCAATGATTCCGGAAGGATTGAAGTTCTTAATTACCTTACAAGAGTTGAAGATACAAAGCATGCCACAGGAGTTCAAAGATAGGGTTAGAAAAGGAGGAGAGGATTGGTATAAAGTCCAACACATACCATCCATCACAGGCGCTGGTCTGTAACGATGTCTATTACATTGCCCACAAACCATTGTTGATTCAACAATAAGTCACCCTGCAATTTAATTCATGGTGAGTTTCTATTTCTTCTTCACAAGCCATTATTGATTGTAGAATATGCCATTTTAATTCAATTATAAGTTGTTTTTTTTTCATATGTTTTTGCGTACCTCTTATGTTTTTTCCTTTTTCCATTTATTTATTAATTGCATTTTTCGCTCAATCTATTTTTGTGCATAACCCACACCCCCCTCCCCCAACCATTTGATATATAAACTCATTTTAATTCTTGACATATATCTTAGACTCATTTCAATTGATAGATTATTTTCCCTCTTCAGTGCTCTGTACTTAGCTGATTGCTTCAAATTGTCTTACCACGAATCAATATTTTTAATTTAGAAGGGTCTGTCAACGTGAGCAATGTTTGGTCAGGAGAATAATTGTGACTGTCTGATCAAGAAATTCTCAAGTATTTTTAGATAATCCCAAAATATTCAGTGTTTTAGGTCCAATGTTTGTTCCACCACACTTTAAATAATGGTGAAGGAGACTGACATTGTGCATTGTACCCTCCATTTCTGTCTATTATTCCTCCCAATAGTGTAATTTAGTGAAGCCTATATCTGTAGATTAATATGAGATTTACAGTAAGACAAGAGCCTTCGTTATTGCATGATCCATGGGTAGTTACTAATGCTTGTCCTAGAATTTACCATTGAATTGTTACTATGGAGCTTGCACTCACAAATGAATTCCTTAATTCTCAATGCAAGATCAATTAATTTAGTGTTTGCTCAGTCAATCTTTCATTGAGATTTGATAATTGTTGTGTATCACTTATTTGTGGCTGTTTGGTTTACTCATCCAAAACTGATTTTTCATTTTTATATGTTTCCATCTTTATGGTAGTTGTGATGATAGATGACCATGTGGTTGATGGGGCAATAGTGATGGCGGACTGGCAGTTGCGGTAGCAGTGGTCGTGGTGGTGGCGTGAGTGGCAGAGCTGGTGGTGGTGGTTATGTAATTTCACAGTTTTTATGTAAAGCCCTAATTCATTAGGGATATATATAGAGGTGTTCTAGGTGAAACAATTGAATTTTCTTTTTGGCTTTTGAGCATAGTGGAATCAGTGTGGCTCCGTGGTTTTTCCCTGTTTTAGGGTTTTCCACGTAAATCTCGTGTTGTGGTTGATTTGCTTTCTTGTTCGTTCTCTTCAATTATTTCGCATCCTAGTTCAAATGTTGGAGTTTTCCCCACATTGAAGTCGTAATGCTTATATTTTGTGCACCCAATTCTATAGTTCCTTTCATGTACATCGGCTCATGTCTCTCTATATGACAAGTCTATGTGTGATGATTTTGAAAATAGAACTTGAATCTCATCGGTTCTCTTAACATTAACAATTGGACGAGAAGGTATTATAATTTCTAGTGTCCAACGCACATGGGGAATTACAAGGGCCTTTCCGTTCGAGGACTTTAGTTTTAGGTGAGAAATCTATAATGGTGTACATGACTGAAAGAGCATGGACACTTCATGCTCCCCTTTTAGGGGGGATTTTTATATGATTGGTGTCTTTGGGTTATGACACGTGGTTGGCTATCTTGACCTTTGTTTGGGCTCACCTTCTCTATAATCTTTATGACAATTATGTATTCATTAAAAAAGAGTCACCATCCAGAACGGTGTCCCGTTACTATAGTAACAAATGGTGTCTATGTGGAACTTTTTGGTTGGGGATTAAACACATTGGGCTGTGTGCTATGTAGAAACTGCTTGTTGAAGAGCCTGGTGTGTTTTAAAGTCCAATAAAAATGTGCCATGTGTTGTGAATTTGAAGATTTCTATTCAATTAGATTATGAAAAAAATGGCAAAGAAAATTGAGAAGTAAACCAAAGAACACCAAGATTTATGTGGTTTGGCAACGATGTCTACACCCACAAATATATCCAATCTTCTTCACTAAGAAATCAAAAGGTAACAATAAAAAAAATAATCAATCAATGTTTTAATCTCAAATCCAAGCCGTTAAACCCTTGTACACCCCTCTCCCTTTCTCTTTCAAATCCTAGAATAATTGACTTAAAATCTGTTTTAATGTGTGCAACATCTAACACTGATATGTGGAATTATGAATTTCATACTTAGAAGTATACTGTCAATCTCACTCAGTTACAAAAATTTGTTTCTAAGAATGGCATATTGGCATACCTTAAGGTTGATGATTGGTTTGTCACCAACTTGGATACCTATAATAAAATAAAAACTTCAACAGACTTTAAACACAATGAGAAAGGTAAATTACAACATTTCAAGAAATAATGTACATGTGAAGTAATGCACCTTGTGCTAAGTTCCCTTCAGACATGAATAGCCTTGTATGCCATGAACGAATACAAGTAATTTCCAAGTATGAATCAAGTTCCTTGGCATTATTTTTAAATATGTATTAGACATTCTACAACTAAAATTGGATCGCATTTTTCAATTTCTCAAGAAAGATTAGGTCTTAGGGAAGAAAAACAGTTTGAGAAATAACAAATCAGGCTGATTTTTGGTGTGTTGGTTCAGTATTTAAGTAGTTTAGTTTGGCCTATTATTGATCTGAGAAAAGTGTATGTTATTGTACAAAATACTCAGACCTGTGGGAGAGAAAAGTATATATAGAACAGACAACTGTGTTTCATCAGATCAAACAAAGCCTACGTTTGACTTTTAGGCATGTGGGCCGGCCCATTGAGTGAAATCTAAATTTCATATTTACCTAGCAGAGCGAATGTGGATTCTAAGCTCATGGTCTACTTGAATAGAAGGATAAAGGCTTGGAACTGTATGTCATTGGCTGATAATGAAAGCATACCAACATATTGAAGTCTCTACCAAACCAAATTAAGTTTCTTCATAACAAAGGAATGATTTCCTGTATTTTAAAAGGTATTAAACCCAAATCGTTGTGTCATACAAGTTTCAAATTATTAAACCCAAATCCACTTAAGTTAAGATTTAATCATGTCTAAGACAAACCCATCAAATTAGTTCATGAATTGTGTCGAAATTATCAAGCAAGGGGAGCCAAGTTTTGGATCCACATGGACTGATGACCTTGATCTATTATTTTTGAGCTGAACTTGGCCCCACCATTACATGATTTTTTGGGATTAATTTGGTCAATGCCGTGGCTGGCCTTATACCATATGTTTGGCTAACATATACATGACATAGAGAAAGCTACCAATTTCAGAAAGGAACAACAAGAAAATAATGGAAAAAAGAAGAATTGCATCTCCCATTTTTCGAATTTTCATATTCAATTAGCTATCAATAAGATCATATGATGCATTGTCTTTATTCAGTCAAAGTGGTAATTCATAGAACATGTCTCCTTATGGTGTGCACTTCATGCAAAAGGTTTTAAAAAGGCACCCGCCCCTCCTCAAGGCATTTTGTAAGAGTCTCACCATAAGATGAGCCTCAAAGCGTAAGCTTCCAACACCTTTGAAAATATTGATCCTAAGAATCCTTGGATCAGACAAACACAATACAAAATAGCCAAAAATGCAGCAAGTTAGCCAACATCCTATATGCCTTATCCTAAAAAATTTGTGAAAACCAAAAGGAAGCAACAAGAAGGTGAACATGTTTGTTGATTAATATTTATTTAGAATTAATTCAAATAAAATTAATTTAGTTTGTTTAAAAATGATATTTGAAAGTTACTTTATGATTGATGTATTTTTTTGTTAAAGTAAAAGTAAGTATTTTATTTAGAATATTTCTATTGGTTGATATTTTTCCACATGGATTGAAGATTGTAAAAATACTTTTTAGCTCCTTTTTCAAATATTATGTTAATCCCACATTATTTTCTTAAAATTTTAGAGGGATTTTTAAACCTATAAATAAGAACCTATTCTCAACTCTTTCTTAATTTCAAAGACTCTCTCCTTGAGAGTTTCTAATGGCTTTTAGCTATATGGAAATTTAATAATTTTTTTTATTATATATATATAATAAGAGAGAAAGAGAGTGAGAGAGAGACAGAGATTAAAAAATAAGGAGAATTGTCCAAATTTGGATAGGCACCAAGATCGACCCGAAAAATGTCGAAGGAACCCATAGGGTGTTTAATAGACTCTTTGATCCGAATAGGTGCCTAGTGGTTTCAATGGGTTTCATACATATTGAGCTTCTTAATTTATTTACGAATGGATGTGACTTTTAAAATTGTTCTCTATTTATAAAGTTCAATTCTGTTAAAAAAATTAATTCTAATTTTCTACCAAAAAAAAAAGAGGCATTTGTTTATCCAAGATTCTGTGTGACAGTTTTTCTCAAAATAGTACAAATTTTAAGGAAATTTACAATTGTGATAAACTGGGCTCTATTGTATCCTAAAAACAAGTTCGCTAGCATCCCATCTGCATCTTTGTGTTCAATCGAAGTGGGGGCGTTTGTTGTCTATAAGACAACATAGATTGTTACATGTCTCAGAGCAATTTTCTTATTTATTTTCAAGTCTTATTTTGCTAATAGTTATTACAGTGGCATCTTCTATACCTTAGATTTGAAAAACAGGACGATGCTGAGGGGAAGAGTGGAGTTCAATCAACACAATTCAGATGAAAAATGAAAATTTTCAATTAATGCTCGTGCATTCAACGATCCATAGGTTTGATTAATTGTATTGCATATATTTTTTTTATCGGTAAAATTGTTTTTAATGAATCCAATAACTAGGTGTTGACAGGATTTGAACACAAGTCTCTAGTATCACTGTCCAAAGACTTAACTAACTAAGCTACCTGACAACTGTTGTACTACATATAATATTGATTGTTTGATTGTACTAAATTTTTACATGTGACATTATCGTTGATGGCAATCATGAAACATATCTCATAAAATGATACATAGTAGCTTTACCACTGCATGTGAAGTATGTTAGGTATTCCTCAGCATTCAAAAAGGATTTATCACCACTAGATTCAATAAAAAGATAAAAGTACTTTAATTTGTTTTCTTTCTTTTATCTCTTCTACCATCTAGTAAGGCTTTCTCCCTATATGAATTTTAAACCCAGTATGGCCAAATTCTTTGAATCAAATTAATATTTTATAAACATTTATACGTGAGTAATTAATATTTTTTTCTGTTTGTAAGATGGATTAGTTGATAATTAAAAATATCTTATTTTACATCCAAAACATGAAATCTATCTTATTGATTTAATCAAATTTTCATTAATTTAATCGAGTCTTTCAAAACATCAAATGATTCATCTCAAATAATCTTCAAACAAGACAATGACTTTTCCATTGGATACTCTCCAAGATCGAGATCACCTAGTCATCTCAATCTCGTAAGTTCTAAAATCATGATTCAGAAGTTGAAGCCAGACAAATAAAGTATGCAATTAGAATATGTGGAAAGAAGACAAGGGAAACGACCTAACAAATCCAATAAATATTGGACTTGATGAATGTGGGGGTACACAAACCTTTTTTTTATTTTTTCTTGTGTGGAAATGATTAGAATTGGAAAGGTAAAAGTTGTCTAATGATGTTGCCAAGGACTTACCGCGTTTACTAGATCCATTCGTGGAAACAAAAAATGATGTTTTTTTGGGAAAAAAAACGCATCTTATACCTCTGATGATTAAAACAATAAAAAAAACATTTTTTTTTTTTAATTCATGTTTTTTTTTTTTAAATTTGCGTTGTTTATGTTTTAAACAAGTTTTTTTCCAAAAAGATAAAAAAAAATCTGTTTTTAATCTGAGATTTGATTGATAGATAATAAAGGTGATTCATAAATATAGAAATATGGGATATGATGATGATGGGTCCCGTTCAGCAACAAACATTTTGCAAAATATTTTTCAAAACATAGGTTAGAGGTTGTGGAATGGGCTGATTTTTTGTGAGGATGATCTCTGCGGTGAGGAGATCATCCTCACCAAAAATCAGCCCATTCCAAAACTTCTAGTCCCAGTTTACAAGTTGAAAAATCGTGAACCGTCAATTTTTTGTAAATCATTTTTTATGGGATTAGAAGTTTTGGAATGGGCTGATTTTTGGTGATGATGATCTCCTCACCGTAGAAATCATCCTCACCAAAAAATCAGCCCATTCCAAAACCTCTAACCCATGTTTTGAAAAATGTTTGTCAAAATGTTTGCCAAAATATTTGTTGCTGAACATTTCCCGATGATGATACCTTGATGTTATAAAAAAAAAATTCAAAAATTTATTATTTTGAACAAAAGATATGTTGATGAGAAAACCCCCCCCTTTTTTTTTTCCGCCATAACATGTATAACTCTTTTTGAGAACATGTTATATTGAAAATATAGAATAAGTATCTTATGTATTATTAAATATATCAATTTTTCATATAATTTTATAAATATTTTTCTTTCTTTTTTGTGTTTTTTTATTATTTATTTTTCCGTTTTCTTCAATTTTTTTTTTTCAGAAGTTTTCGTCCCTTGCCATTTTAAACCCGTAGACTTTGTGAATATGGATCCATTCAAATGTGGGCCTCCTTTGCATTTCTCTCTCTCTCTCTCAAAAGAATTTTTAAATATTTTCATAACTAGGATAAGATTAATCTCAAATAAGATCCTATTAAATAGAGAAATATTAGTTACAAATAATCGCAAGTACTTCTTCCCATATCTTAATATAATGTAACATATACAATAATACTTTAATACCTATTTTGCAATCGTATATTCCTTTAATATGAGTAATTCTAGATTTCAGTGATTAAATTATTGATGGATATGATAAAAAATGTCTGATCTTTATTGATTTAATGATGAATCTGATTGTCAATTTTATGTCCTTGATTTAATATGAATAGTTCTTCAAATTGTTGCTTGAGAGAGATATTAAATAATATGTTTATGTGTACGGTCAACATTTATAGTAGCAAATTGCTATATGGCCCATGATCAAGTATACTTGATATTTTTTTCTTACATGAGAAATACAAATGTGCAGTTAGGGACTCAGAATAAAGAAAAGACAAATAAAAGGAGAAAAAAAGAAAAAGAAAAAAAAAGACCGATTTGGACTCGAATCCAATAAAGATTCTAAAGTGGTCCACCGCATCAAAGAACTTGTGGTGGAGAATCAGTGATTTTTCTGTGTATGAGATTGGCATCATTTTTCTCTGTATTTTGACTAGGGACGTGACATGTGTGGGGTACCCAAATTTTGTTTGTCGTATGCAGAAAATTTGGACTTTTATAAATTGGGTTTGGATCGGATCATGGGTCCATTTTGGAGCAATCCAATAAGTATTGCATCCGACCTGGAATTGATCATATAAAAATCAGATTTTGGTAGATATCATTAGAATAAATATTTCCAAAGATTTTCCAATCTTAATAAGAGTTGTTGGGCCCACATGGGTTAATAACCTTCTAGATTTCATGAAAAAATCCAGATTAAAAAATATATATATTTTGAGTTTGATCTAAGGCATTGAAAATAAAAGATTATCGTACTCTCAAAGTGTTAAAATTTAAATTTTGTCCTCTACATCAATGTAGCATCGGATCATGTTTTTGAATATCAAGCTAACTTGACTCATCTCATTATTAGCTTCTAATATGATACATTTGGATTAAGTTCGAGTCGAAAATAAATATGATTTGACATACAAAATATATATTAACCTCACTCCAAAAATGGAGAGATCTTAAGTTCATGCCTCTTGTTGATTACTTATAGAGGACTTATCTGATATGTATGGTTTGTGGGGTATTGTAAGTACTATGGGATATCGATTAGATATGGTACTTCAAGAGACCAGTTGTATATGTTATATATATAGGAGAATGCTAATGTCCAATACTTTATGGGGACGTTAGCATTGTCCAATAATTTTATTTTTTTTTCAATAATATCTTTCTTCGTTTTATCTTTTAGTGGAAAAGATAATGGTGTATTGATCTTTTAAGTGTTTTGAATTAAATATCTTTTTTTTTAATAAATGCTTTTACAATCAATATCAACATAATAAATGCATTTATTCATGGCATAATAAATATATTTATTGGATAAAAGACTAACAAACCTTTGTCTTTTTACTAAAAGATAAAACAAGGAGGGTATTATTTAAAAAAAAAAATATTGGACAATACTAACGTCTCTATGAGATCTTGAACGATAACATTCTCTCTCTCTCTTTATATATATATATATGGAGCGGTTCGACAGCCCTAAAGTTTGCCAAGTATGATGCCAAACATTTTTTGTAAATCACTTTTGATGGGGTTAGAAGTTTTGGAATAGGCTGATTCTTTGTGAGGATGATCTCTACGGTGAAGAGATCATCCTCACAAAAAATCAGCTCATTCCAAAACTTCTAACCCCATCAAAAATGGTTTACAAAAAATGAATGGTTCACAATTTTTCAACTTGTAAACATGGGGCTAGAAGTTTTGGAATGGGCTGATTTTTGGTGAGGATGATCTCTACAGTAACCGTAGAGATCATCCTCACCAAAAATCAGCCTATTCCAAAACCTCTAACCCATGTTTTGAAAAATATTTTGCCAAAATGTTTGTTGCTGAACGGGACCCATACATATACAACATGCTTTTTCACATTTTATCAATTGGGGTATGATTAATCCATAATCGATCCAATAGGTTTTCAAATTGAATCTTTATCAAAAACCAGATCTTTGATTTGTATTTATAGTTATCATTTGAAACATATCAGATTTTGGGATTTCCATCAATGACAACCCCAATTCTCTCTTACTAGAGTATATTCAACCCCCTATCCTAAGGGTAGCATTTATCACCGCATGAGCCCAATAGTTTTAAGATATAAATTATTATTTGATAATAAAAAATAAAAAATAAAAAAAAAAAAAAATATATATATATATATATATATATATTTTTGCTATGTTTTGGGTTATTTAGATATGCCCCTTATATTTTGCTAAATATTAGAGATATCCCTTATGTTTTGAAAATGATGGCATGCATCCCTCTACCCCAATCTTCTACCTGGATTAAGGAGAAAAGACTGGAATGCTCTCATCTTCAATTTCTAGTAAAAACAAAAACATAGATTTTTCTTCTAAAAATCAATCATTTTCAACCTTTTTAGATAAAAAAAAATTTAACCCCATCTATCTTAATATTTTACCTACTTCAAGTCTTCAACCTTCAAATCTCAAGGTAAGATAGAAATTTTTTAGGAAGTATAAACTGATGAATTTTTGGATTAAAAAATCTAGGATTTTTTACAAAGAAGATAAGATAGAAAAAAAGTGGATTTAAATAAGGTTGAATAAATTAAAGTTACCCTAAAGTTTGAAGATCTTGAAGTTGACTCATGGTAATAGTTCCGTGATTTTAAAATCCTAAAAATGCAACTCAACTAATATAATCATGGAGTTTTGGGTCATTTTATTTTAATATTGGATTTTAATAGTCTATTTAGGACCTATAAAAGATTAATTGGGTTGTAAATGACTTCAATCATTAGATGGTAAGAGATTTAGTAAAAATCCAAGCAAGAGTTGATTAATTCACAACTTTGCAAAAAAACGTTTGTGGAGCCTGATGGTATTAGTCAATAAGAAGTTATTTTTAATTAATTCACAACCTTCACCGGTTAATCTAGGCAAGGGTTTTCACGACAAGATCAAAGAAATTCCAATTTAGGATATATAAAATAATAATTTTTATTGTGTCCAAACATACCGTAAAGGTGTTTATATTAATTTTTTGGAGATTAACTATAGTAATTCTTTTTTGAGCATAGAGAAGTTGGTATGTCTAGGATTTTTCGCATAAATCGGGCATTGTGATTGATTTCTTGATTATCGTTTCTTGTTTGTATCTAGGGCCAGGAGTTGTTATTGGCACCCCTACTTTTACTTATTACATCCTAATTAAAATAAAAATAATAATCAATTGACTGAGAATAAGTAAAAGTTGGTTGCTAATAGAAACTCTCTCTCTCTCTCTCTCTCTTTTTTGTTTAGATTCCTATTTATTTTATTTAGATTTAGGATTTTATCAGTCTAATCCTAATTTCAAACAAGAGTTGTATAAATTGACTAAAAAACACATATTCAACCTTACTCAAACCATAGAAATTTTTTCTTGAAATACACAAGGAAAAAATCATCATTTGAGTATCTTTTTTTTTTTCTTTCTTTTTATATATTCAGTTTATCATAATTCTTTAACAACTGTTGAATTGTTTGGATGGCTTATAATGCTGTGTAATGTTGAGGTAATAACTTAAATCAAAATTTTGTAACGTTGTGAGTTTTAAAATTTAATTAGGGAGTGATAACTAATTTAAGAAGTTCAAATGCAATAAGTAAAAGTTGGATTGCTAATAGCAGATCTCTTTTCTAATACACCAGTACACCTGATTAAATACGAGAACTTCTATTGACACCCCAACTTGTATTTATTATAATTCAATTTCTTAAATTATTTATCACATTCAGATTAAAGGTCAAAAGACACACTCTTCAAACATTACAAAGGTTTCACTCAAATTATAATCTCAACATCTCAAAACATTGTAACACTTGTTAAAACACTTTCAATATGTGTTTACAATTATGATTAGGCTTAGAAAATCCTAAATCCAAAAAAAAAGAATATATATATATACATATAGATCTAACAATAAAAGAAAGAGAGAGATCTTCTATTTGTAATCCCAGCTTTTAGTCATTCTCAACCAGTCGCTTATTTATTTATTTATTTATTTTTTTAAATTAGGATGTAATAAGTAAAAGTTAGGGTGCCAATAGCATCTCTCTTAATTTTATATATAAGCTACACAAAATTTCATCTTTATCTTTATTTGACTTGAAGATGCCAAGTGTTCCCACGTCTTAGGTTCAATTCTCTTATAATCCAACTTCACGATAATCGTCAAGAGAAAAATCTTTTATTTGATTATTCGAAATGTGAAACCCTTTCTTCATACTAATTTTGAGTCTTAGTAAGGGTCATTGTGCTCAAATGGATTACCACATCAAAAATTCAATACCACAATTTTCATCCAAAAATTTAGATTAAAAAGAAATAAAAAAATTCTTTCGAACTAGATCATAGGTTTAGCCAACTTTCACATAACTCTCAAACTTAAAATGAAATTCAACACTTAATTTTTTCTTTTTTTTTTTTAATCCTAACAATTCCAACACTAAGTCGGTTGTACGTGGCAATATTTCATTGGTTAACTATTTTCTCCAATGTCCGTCAATCATGTAGAGGTCGGCAAGCCTCTAAGTTCTTGAAAATATCCTGATAGATAGTCAAAAGGTAAAATCTCTATAATTCCAGGTAAAGCCACATAACCTTCCCTTTTTCTTTCCTATCTTTTCACTCGTCTTATCAAAGTTTTGATGATGAAGATTTATTTTTGAATAGACTCTTTTAACAATCTAGGATTACCTACCTTCAGCTTTGATTGTAGACACAGTAATTCACTTGTATGAGAACGTAGATACAAGTGAAAAAATATCTACGATTCCTATCCACTCTCACAACAATAAATGCGATATGAGGTTCCAGCACTCCAGCACAACTTTTTAATTATAAATATTAGAGAGATGCTATTAGCACCCCAACTTTTACTAATCACATCCCAATTAAAAAAAAAAATGAATGATTAATAATAAATAAAAATTAGGGTGCCAATAAAACTTACTAGTATTTTTTTTTTAGTCTAATCATAATTGAAAATAGCTATTGAAATTGTTTGAACAATTGTCAATTGCTGTAATAATGTTGAAATAATAATCTAAGTCAATAATGTTTGGTGGGTGTGTTTTAATCTTTAATTGAGGTGTGATAAATAATTTAAGAAATTGGGATGTAATAATCTTAGATAAGTCTAATTCTTATTTTAAACAAGAATTAATCGTGATAAATTGACTTGGCGTGACATGTGCACAAAAGCATAGATTTTTTCCTTGATATACATAAGGATAAAATCTATGATTATGTGCGCTTAACATGCCAATTGAATATTTTTTTCAGTCACTTTATCATAATTCTTTAAATAATTATTTAATTGTTTCACTGTTTTAAAATTCTTTGTAATGTTGAGGTAATAACTTAAATCAAATTATTGTAATATTTTAATGGTGTATTTTAATCTTTAATCAGGGTGTGATAACTAATCTAAGAAGTTGGGGGTGTAATAAGTAAACGTCGGCGCATGATAATAGCATCTCTCCTTTTATACACCAATTAACAAACAACATCTAGGCTCATATACTGATTAAATTCATGTGTAAGGTACACATAATTCAATCTTTATCATCTTTATTTGACTTTATAAATTTTGGTAGAGAAATACTTTTCTTACTAACTTAAGTAAGATTTTCAGTTTATTAAGGGCTGTTTTGGTCAAATGGATTACTACATTAACAATCCAACATCACAATTATCTACATTTCTTCAAAAAATTCAATAATAATAAATAAAAAAATTCTTATTGTGTTTTTTTGAGGCACAAGGTGAGTCTCAAGGATTGACTGAGGGTGAAATCCTTACTAACTTAGTAAGGCTAGCCGAACTCAGTTTATAAAAGGGGCAGGGACTAGGGAGAAAGCTTAGGTTGGTGATTTGGACCAGTTGCCACGTGTACACGTTTTCCAATAGCAATGAATATCTCCACAAAATGGAATCCTTAGTTGGCTTTACGCGGCAATATCTCATTGGTCAACTGTTTTATCTCTTGTACATCAATGATGTAAAGGTCACTTTGTCCTTGAAAATATCCTGATAGATAGTCAAAAGGACAATCTCTCTAATTCCAATTAAAGCCACACAACTGACAACTGGTACTTTTTTTTTTCTATAAATATCTTTTCGTCTTATCTTATCAAATTTTAGTAATAAAGCTTATTTTTAATAGACTCCTTTAACAAACTAGAAGTACCTCCCTTGACTTTTGACTTGAAAAAATCTTAAAGGTAATTGATTCTCTGCTTCGATTATGAATATTCAAGGATTAGCTTCTGTCATGGTAAAAAAATTATCCTCTAAGATCTGCATGATTGTGCATAAAAAATGGGTAAACTATTGATTTTGCTTGAAAATACAATTTCCGGGTTTATAGTTATGCGTTATTAATCTCACTTCCTAAGACAATTATTTCTCACCTCTTAATGTTATTGTCTTACGATTATCCTCAATCCTAAACCTAAAAACCATTATTCTAATAGTTTACTAGTGTGATCAAATAATAGAATTCGATTTCCCATCAAATTCATTTTCTCATGGTCGTTCCCAAAGAATTCATATTCCCTTGAAAATAAATTTCTTACAATTATTCAAATCCCAGATGATTGAAAGTTATGCACATTTTGAAAATAAAATTCAAAAGCATAAAACAAAAGAGACACATGAACATAATTTATACATGATTCCATAGTACCATAAATATGAATGCACTTTTTTATATATAGTAAAGATATTTAGTGTAGCATTTTCAAATTCTAACATGAATCCTCCATGATTTCATGTTAGAATCCAACGCACCAAGTACACAACCCAAAATGATAAATAAAATAAATAAACAATACGGTGATACCATATGATATTACAACGGAAAAATCTAGTGAATCTAAGTGTGAAAGTATCCACAAGATAATTAAAAAGTAAATTAGAACTCAAAAAAAAAAATTTCAAAAATAAAAGTTGGCAAAATCCTCACAATAACATCAACCCTACTCTCAAATAAAAATGAAACAAAAGATTTCTAACGTCTAAATTGAAATAGATTTAGTAAAAGTAGTTTCAGTTCTCGCTTAGAAGTAGATTATAGTCATCAATGTGACTAACAAGATAATACTCTGTTGGAGCCTCCTCTAACTATTATTTGATTGGGGGAGAATCTGCAACTAAAATGATAGGGTGAGTAATAAGGGAGTTACCTAGTAGGTAAACCACTATCTCAAACTAACAGTTTCCTAATATTAGAAAAAATCATTCTAATATATGTTTATAAACACATGCAAGTTTTTTTTAGTGAAAATAAGCCTAAATTATAAATAAGCATAAACTAATTATAGTCATATAAAAAATATTAACATGACATAATTTTAATAATTTTTAAGATCGATTCCAATTTAATAAAAATAAAGCATGAACAACAAAATAAGTACAATTTTTTATATCGATAAAGTGATAATATTTTGTCAAGAAATAAGTATAAGTATCGATAATCTAATTGTTAATAGTATTGAGAACCATGACTAGATACCTCTCAGTTAAGATTAAATATGTTCCAGGCCTACTGATGTGGAATCACATATTTATTTCTTGATTATGTGGTCGGTCGCTGCACTTACCATAATATGGTGACCATTTATCTAGTTTAGCTTGACTGTTGACTATAACCATAAGGTTCATTTCCTTTTACAAAGTGTCAGTACGTTTGACTACTCTAGATTGTTAATGATCATTGACTAGTCATCTTTATCTAAGCCTATTATGCAAACATATGATTCTTTAAGACTTCTCTATACTATCCACAAACTACCATTACATCACATTGTTCATAGATAAAGATAGAGAAGAACATTTCGGATCTCAGTTGTGATGCTACTCTCCTATGCATCCCATACTACATAGGAGTTTATCATCATAATTGTTTATCTTAGGATAATATGTCACTCCGAATGTGATATGAGAGACTATCCATTAAGACTTCCACAAATTCTTTAATCGATCACAAAATAACTATATAAATATCTTTTGTTTTGAAAATAATATAAAATGAAATAAATAAGTATGTGAAATGGACATCTAATTTTCTACCATGAAAATGCTAAACTTGTAAAAATAAAACAATACACATCGCCTTCTGATAACAAAATCATAAATAAATATGCAACCATCACCTCGCGATAATAGAAAGTAAAATTTAACCATCGGATATCCACTCGTTCTCATATGCAAACAATGCAAGTCCACATTCTCGTTTAACAAAATCAAGGACGTCGCATCTATAATGCGATATTTCCAAATTTCAACAATTCAAACCATATACTTTCTCAAATTTCAACCAAATTTTTTTATATTCTTTAAAGAGATAAAAGTAAAATTTTCAATACATTTAAATATCAAAACTCATTTTATAAAAATATTTGAAGAAAATTATAAAAAATGCCAAAAAATGGATTATGTAGGCAACTTAGGATAAAACCATCGATGATTGGTTAAAATTGGTAAAAATTTGGTCAAGTGTTAAAAATGTCATTTTTCAAAGTTCTCCAAATGTAAAATGAGTTTTTGGAATATAAAATTGTTATCACAAGATTTGACATCATGTAAATTGTGAAAGTTAATTTGAAGAAAAAAAATAGGAATTGAAAATTTGACAAAAATGTTGAAAGTCACATTTTGTTATTGAACCCAAAAATTATATTTTTATCTGTTGAGATTTGAATTTTTAAATCATTCTCATTATTTCCAAATGGCAGGGGTATTTTTTTTTTATTTTTTTTAAATAACTTAAAGTAAATGGAAAACTCACTTACTTAAATATTTTTAATAAAACTTAAGTGCAGAAAAGTGCACATGTTAGTGGGAAAATTTTGTGCTAAAAACAAACTGAACTAGGGCTTTCAACATAAGGTCGGGCAACCAAGGTAGTTCAATCGACCTAACTTGACAGTTGTTGGGGTTATAGGTCGGTCGACCAAAGTGATAGATCGACCGAACTTGAGAGTTGTGTGCTTTCAAGTTTTTCATGGGGCGAATGGTCAGTCGACTAAGGTGGTGGATTGACCAAGCTTTCTTGAGTTGATCGAACGGAAAGGAATTTTGTTATATCCTTCGACGATTTTTTCCTAAATTTGCCCAACTCTTCAAAAATAAATTTCAAATCGATCTAATAAGAAAATACATTAAGCAAACAATTCTAAACATGAATTTGTAAAAATAATATTTTTTCCTAATTTATAGTAAAACATATAAGGTTTTGATTCGAAAACTAGATGCATTGAAAGCTATGACTAATAGGAAGATTTAGAAGTTTCTTACCTTAGATCTAAGCCGAGCAAAACTCCACAAAATGTAGAAAACTGAGTTGATACGACTCTCTCCCTCTCTAAAGTGTTTGAATATTCGAGCTTATTGATTCCCTTCAAAAATTATGACGAGTCGATTGTTTCTCTTTTCTACGTCGAATCCTAACGGATCATCTAAGTTGATAAAAATCAAGGTTGGATGTCGAAGGAGGTTAGGGTTTATCTCTAAGATTTACTTTTAGAAGATAATCTGCATAAGAGTTGGAAAAATTCTGGAAATTTTCTTAGGTTGAGTATTTATAGAGTCCAGGGACATAAAGGCTATTAAGAAATTTATTTTCTTTTGTTTAGTAAGTGTATGTCCCTAACTTCGATTTTTGTGATCTTATAGTCTATTTTGGTTAATTTTTCGGTGTAAATCTAATGGTGTAGTCGAATTTGTTAAAATTAAATTCTAAAAAAAAAATATATTTGTTTGGCCAATGAATTTCCTTGAAATATGCATAAAAATTTGGGGCATTACATTTAGGGTTGTAAATATTTTGATTAGAGATCTCTAACATTATTATTATTAATTCAAATGGACCTACAAATTTAAAGTTAAACTAATGATAAAACGACACGCTAACACATACATAGTATGTACGCGACTGAAGTGGCTAAGGACATAGAACCATAGATCTTTTCTTTGTGTATCCCGAAGAAAAAGATCTATGATTTTGTGCCTTTGCCATGTCGGCCATGTACAGACCACATACATTTTAGCTCGTATGTTTATCATGATTCTTAAAGTTATAGTATCATGAAAAACCTGCCAAACAGATAACAACAAAAAGGTGAAGGAAGAACAAGAACTATAGGTAGGAGTTTGTCTCTTAATATATGAGATTCCAAGCTACTTTTCCTGGTTTCATTAGAATTTTCTGGACACAACATCTTCATAAAGTCAATGATCAAGAGAGTCAACTACAAATTATTGAGCCAAGGGAGGTAATGTTAATGTACAATATCAACGAGGGAGTTGAATTAAAAAAAAAGGCCATTTAGATATACCCATTCACATCTTGGTGACTACTTGAAGTACCCTCATGTGTTTTCAAACTGATGACATACCCTTGACTTCAACATACGAGAGATTAACAAATGAGAAATTTTATTGACACAACATGAAACTCTAAGGGCCCTTCAATTTTTAAGGGCATCGACCCCGACTCATTGATCCATCCCACCTCTAATAGTTTTTCTAAGCTCTGCCTTACCCATTTTTAATTTTAATAAGTAAAAGAACTATGAGTAGATGTTTGAACATAAGAAGTGGGAATAATTTTTCATAAATTTTACCACTTAAGCAGATGACACTTTTTGATAGTATCTTTAATATATTTAACAGGGTATATCAAAATCGTTCCTACTTTAAAATCGAATCAATTTTAAATTTGCAATATCGAAATTACCCAAAAATTATGTAAAATAGTTAAAATCCAACCCTATGGGGCGGGTCGGGGTGGGGCACTGGTGGGGTGTGGTAAATTTGTCATCAGTACTGGAGAGGGTTAAGTTCGTAAAGTGCCCTTAAAATATATATATATATATAACTTTGGCTCACCCATATAGGTTGTTGGTGTGTCAATAAAACTTCTCTTAACAAATAAATGATCTAAATGCCCTCATGAATTAGTAAAAACATAAAAAAATAAAAATAAAAAAATAAATAAATGAATGAATGCTCTCGTTTCAATGTAAAAAACTACGATTTTTCTCTTCAAAACTAGTCATTTTTGCCTTCATACTTGAGATTTTATCCTTTTCTACTTTCAAACCTCATGAATAACATAGGAATTTTGGAAAAATAGATAACGATGAAACTTTAGATAGAAAAATCTAGGATTTCCTACAAGAACTTTAAGTAAGAGTGAAAATGATATTGAATTGAAGATGTGGCTCAAGGTTAAATATATTTTTCGAAAATGCATCAGGGTATCTCAAACATTCACCAAAATGTGGAGTGAGCATGTCTAAACCACCCTAACAAAAGTAACACAAACAAAACCTAACCTATCAATAATACAAGAATAATGATAAATGGTCGAAACTCCCTCCAAACTCTCCCTCTCCCTACGTGGCTGTGCATGGAACCACAAGTTTTCCATCGGGATACAGAACAGTACATATTTATGGGGATGTGCCAGAGTGTATCCCTAGGAAACAATCGAGGGTTGTAAGAGATTGGGGGAGTTTGTCAGAGGGGGAGTTAGAAAACACGACTCTTTATATAAGCAAGCAAACATAGCTTTACATCTTACATGATTTAGAAAAAGAAAACTTGCTAGAGTTGTTCTCTTCCCAGTTCCCTCTCTTGAAATCAAAAGCCTCATAAACACATTCCTCTCCTTCAATCCATTTAATTCAAGGTTTTCCTTCGACATGGTTTTTTCTTTCAATCAGTCTCCTTTGTCTCTACACTTGTTTTTCTTCCTTATTACACTCTTCTTTTTATTGGGTATCTTATGGCACATCAACTATGAGTCGAAGTTTGATGGTTGGTTTGATAAGCTTAATTTACTATTAATATTGTCACCTGTGTTGTTGTTACTTGTTTTACACTGGATTTCCAATGACGACAGACGACATGTTCCTCTCCTTCTTCCATTACCAGAGAGAGAATCACTTCATAGGGCTGGAGGATCTCCATGGGGTGTTGCTATTCTTCTTGTTTTTCTTTTGTTCATGATCTCTTATCAATCTCATTTTCAAGAGAATTGGTTTCCTTTCCGACACAAATCGCGATGACGATGATGATGATGATGGTGGTGATGGTAGAGGAAGAAGAAGTGGAAGAAGAGGAGGACTAGAGCGATTTAAAGGGGGTGTATGTAATTATTATATATGCAAGAGGGTTTTTGTAATTTATTTATGTTTTGGTTTTGTATGTTTTTTTTTTTAATTTATAGAAATGGCATATTTTGTATCAGATTGGGTTATTTTTATTTCTTGAGAAATCCTATTGCCACACCAACTTTTACTTATAACACACCAATCCTTTTGAAATGAACTTGTTTACATATGGATTGGTGTGTTGTAAGTAAAAGTTAAGAGGGTTGATTGGGTTTTTTTTTTCTAAATTGTTTTAGTTTTCTAATCTCATATATACTCAGAAAACTGCCCCTAGGTGATCCTAGATCATTGGATTCCACAAACAAATCATAGCCCTACTCTACTTTAAAGTACTATAAAACACCCTTTTGTGATAACTTTATCATTTAGGGTTTCTATGGTGGTAAATAAGAAGTATTTTCTTGAGAAAATGAATTCTTTAGAAAAATAATCATGGGAAAATGAATTCTTATAATTGGATTTGATTTTTGGATGTTTAAAAGTCTGGAATCTATGGATACAAATCAAATCAATTTTTCTTGTGGAGGTCAACTAAAAGATAGGGAGCCTTAATCCTGGGTTTGAGGTTACAAAAGTTCTACTTTTATACTCTTAATAAATTAATTCTATTGACACACCATATTCTACTAAGAACATTCCAAGATGAGTGCTAATTCTTCAAGTAACATCATATGAATTGGAATAAGTTAGAGTGCCAATAGAATTTTCCTAAAAAAAATCCCAATCACAATAAATCACCATCAATCTTGTTGAGGTGTCTACCTTCACTTAGGGCTGGCAATGGATCGATTTGGTATTAGATCAATACCACTCTAATACCACTTCGACCAGATTGATGAATATGCAAATCGAATTCAATCAATTTTATTCTTAATTCAAAACTGATCTGATCCAGACACATGCCTTATTTTTAAATTATCAATGTTAAAACAAATTTAAAATTTTAAAAATTATATAAAATTAAACAAATTCATTTTTCAACTATAAGACTAAAACATGTTATTTATATGAAATTAAAAATTAAAAATATTAAAACATATTCGGATTATATATATATTTTTTAGAGCTAATTGGGTATATCCAAATTCGATCCAAAAATTTGATTTTTCATGGTTTTTCAGATCAGATCGACTCGGACCAGTTCAGACA
>NC_141388.1:33567786-33655058 GCF_017979445.1 Akebia trifoliata | reverse complement strand
AAAAATTTCAAAGGGTATCATCACTCGAGTCAGACGTGTTCTTTTGTTCTTTACCCTCTTAAGTTAGAGGCAATTAGTTTCAGAAAGAGTTCATTTCATCTCAGTTGTAGAAACCTTTGTTTATCTCGATTGTAGAAGCCCTTTTTATGTTTGTAATATTCTGAGTGTTCAAATTGTCGAACGAGCAATCTTGATCTAATAAAAATTGACTATTTCAATAAGTCCAAATATTTTCAAAGTAGACTTATCGAAATGAGAGAAACCTTGATATGCTTTAATTTAAAGAAGAAAGAGAATGGCCAATGGTCAATTTGGAACAGGTGCCAAAGTTGAATAAGATGCCAAATATATTTTTAACATAAGTATTTTCAAATTCATTGGCAACTCAGACTTTTTCATGGAACAAGCAAAACAAGATTCCCAGTCTCACACAGGTCGTCCCAACCTTCAAGTTTTATTCAAAATTTTTAAATTTTCCCTAAGGATTTTCTCAAAGGAAAAAAAGGTGGTTTCTGTGGAGCAAGATTTTACTCGAGAGTTAATATTAATCTTATTTTTACCTTACTTGTAGGGCAAGTAGGAGATCGAACCCAAAAGAAAGGGGGAGTAGAGTTAAGCTAAAAGAATAAAATTCATTTCAACCAAATGGGATTGAAACTATTTTTTTTCTTTTCATAGATTTTTTAACTTATCAAGAAAATTTAAAATTGCTGAAAAATGAACCAAAGTAAATGAAGTTAAAAGCAAGTAAACTTATGAAATTAAAGTACCATTGGAGGTAGATCTACCTAAAACATGTTAATGAACAATTCCTAATCTCTAGCTTTTTTATAACTCAATCGTAAGGGCTTGGTGTTTGCAAGAAATCTTAAAAAGAACTATTTTAGTAAATGAAATCAAATGAGGGAACATAAACAAAGTAGAATTCCTTGAACTTCCTGCTACCAACTATCTATTTTAAGTATACTTTATCTTGATCTATTCTAGGCATAAAATATCTATATTAAGAATAAAAGGTGCCAAGAAATCTTAAAAAGAACTCATGAGCATTTTAGATAAAAGAAAGACATAAACTAAAAACAATACAAAAACTTATTCTATGCGTTTTCACTCTCCAATAGAAGGAAGCTTAGCCTATTGTCATCGCAAGAGAGAGAAGATAAGAGATGAAAAAACAACTTTCTTCATTTCATGAAAGAACTTTTCTTCATTTACAAATTCTTCTTCTTCTACTTCTTACAAGACTATTTAGTCAAAAAGAAAATAACTAGAAAATAAAAATACAAATATAAGAGAAGATGCTAAAGCCTTAGATTAAAGGAGTCTTAGATGAGAAAACTAAGAGGGAGGATTTTTCTAGAGATTGAAACTCTATTTATACAGAAACATATGTGTAGAAAAGTCCAAAAGTAGCCTCCATTTTTTCTTGCACAAAAAGACAAAAGAGGAGAACATGAGTTAAGGATTAGGGCATTCCAAAGTGGGTCCAAATATTTTTGCCTTTAGATTTTATTTTCAAAATGTTGATTTTCTGCACAAGAAACACATGTAATTAGATTTATCTAGTAAATGAATTTATTTATATATAATTAAGCCTAATTAACATGTAACATGATGTTTCGATGCTTATCATGATTATTACCTTAATATGGAGAAATAGGGACAAAAATCCAAATAAATGCCCGGGAAACGTGCATATAATTCAGTATTTCAAGACACTCATCACACTCCAAAGCTTACCTTTTTTCTAGTCCCTAAAAAATAAATTGTCACTTTCGCAGGCACTTCGACTACATTTAGCGAATAGCAAGCCCTTGAATCGCTAGGTTACCCCTAATAGACAAGTTTGACTCGTGAAGGTTTATAGAAAATATACCCACAAAATTCTAACACTTTACAGAAATATCAAAATCAAAATCAAAGTATGTAAAGCAAACAAAATAATATTTCACAAATCAGTCAAAAGTCATTTACGTTTGAACAAAGTTCTAAGTTTTTATTCCTCATTTTAAAAAATTTAAAAGATAACTTTAGTGCTTGTACGATTTTCTAATTTTTTTCTTTTTAAAGTAACATCTTTTTTAGGAACAAGATTTCACCTTCTAATTGCTAAAAATGATCAATTCGAACCTAAGTTCTAACTCAAAATTCGACATCCTTCTCGAAGTACAAAGTGAAAAATCTATCTTCATGGGAAACCTTCTCGAAGTGTAAGTACTACCTATAAAGACCTATTACTTGGTATTGGAAACTAGTTATCAGATGGATTTAGAGAGTACTTTTTATGTTTCTACAATATCTAAGAATTTAGTTTCTTTATCTAGATTGGATAATTTGGGTTATTCAGTTTCTTTTAAATGTGGAC
Organism: Akebia trifoliata; assembly: GCF_017979445.1. Lineage (NCBI taxonomy): Eukaryota > Viridiplantae > Streptophyta > Magnoliopsida > Ranunculales > Lardizabalaceae > Akebia > Akebia trifoliata. The sequence goes on along the minus strand of NC_141388.1, from coordinate 33,652,693 downwards.
AATTAAAGTTGTTTTTCTCTCTGTGATTTTAATTAATCACAATAACATGTATGGATATTTCATTGATTATTTAGAAAGTCTAAAGATACAAGTTCTATTGTCCTAACCACAGTATGTAAATAGTTGAAATAAAAAATGCTAGATACTTGGAAAATGATGAGATTAATGTGAGTGTTGAATTACGTAAAATAACTCTCGAAGATATAAGAGTGGATATCTTATCGCCTCTTTATCTTTATGAAACTTCTAATTCTCAAGATGTTCAACAACTTGAGGAGAATGGACAATAGTTAAAGCAACTTGGTTCACCACTCCATCAAGACTCAACCATTGTAATAGAAGATTCACCATCGATAGTTCTCACTCAGAATAAAAAGACCTACCATTTCAGATGATTACATGGTGTATCTACAAGAATTTAATTTTGATATTGGGATAAATAATGATCCAGTTCTGTTTTTAAAGGTAATAGAAAGTAATGATTCTATCAAATGGATGTATGCCATGAAAGAAGAATTAAAATCTATGGATTAAAACTGTGTTTGGAATCTTTTAAATATTAAAAAGTTGGTTATAAGTAGGTCTTCAAGATCAAACTTAACAAAAAAGATAATATTGAACGATTTGATGCTATACTTATGGCAAAAAAATTTATTAAGAAAGAAGCATTGACTACACTGAAACATTCTCTCTAGTTTCAAACAAAAACTCACTTAGAATTGTTGTGGTATTAGTGGCTCATTATGATTTAGAGTTACACCAGATGGATGTGAAAATGACTTTCTTAAATGAGAGTTTAGATGAAGAAATTTACATGGAACAACCTAAAGGATTCACAGAAAAAATGAAAATAAAGTTTAACTTGTCGACTTTAGAAATCTATTTACGGACTTAAACAAACTTTAAAGCACTAGTACATAAAGTTTAATAATGTCATTACCTCTTTTGAATTTAAAGAAAACATTGTTGACCAGTGTATATATCTGAAGATTAATGGGAGCAAGTTTATTATGTTGGTTCTATATGAAGATGATATTTGGTAAGCTTATAGTAATCTTGGTTTATTGCACAAAATCAAAAATTATCTTACTAAGAATTTTAAAATGATTAATATGGGTGAGACAACATATGTCATTAGCATAGAAATACTTAGAAATCGATCTCAAAGATTATTAGGCTTGTCTCAGAAATGTTATATTAAGAAAGTCTTAGAGGCATATACTATACAATCTTATTCTAATGGTGACACACCTCTCGGGAAAAGAGACAAATTCAACTTGATGCAATGTCTACAGAATAATTCAGAATAATATGCAATCATATTTTTACCAGTAGGAGGAGTGTGAAGTAGAACATCACTACTTCATCCACCATGGAGGTTGAATTCATGGCATGCTTTGAGGCCACAAATCATACTCTTTAGTTGTAGAATTTTATCTTAGGAAAATCAATATTTTTTCGCCATTTCACTTTGTCCAGAACCACATCTTCTACCATTAAAATTGTCTTCTAATCAATTTAATGTAAGTTATCAAAATTATTTCATATGATTTCATTTCCTAATATACATTATGAAAGTCATCAATTTTATATATCATGAGTTTTAACGGGATCTTCATTGACAATCCCTATAGGACAAAGTTTTGACCAAGTCTTTTAACAGACAATTTCCATATATCTGTCAATTAGTTGCTATTCAGATTTTATTTTGCTTTTACCACGCATTTTATAAAGATCTTTAGATTTTGTCGGGACTTGTGATTAGATCTTTCTACAAACATGTGCCCTGAGGCAATTAATATTTTGATCATTATGAGAAATAGCACGTGGTAACTTCAAAGCTGATGATGGATAACTTGCATCAATTGATGCCGAATAAATCAGGCATACAGAAATTATAATTCTTGGGATTATGTGGCATGTTTAAAAAATCTTCACATCTATATGGAATTATATATGGATATTAAGCTCTTCTGCCATATCAACAATTATTTTTAATTTTTTTTTTAAACTCCTAGGATGCATTTTTCATAATTTTCTTTGTTTCTTTCCAAATCCCTTTTATGAAATGTGCCTGTCAGAGTTTTCTTTATTTATTGAATTTCTGCTACATAGAAGTTTTTCTTCCTTACGATAATGTCATGACGATGATCATTTGATAACATGAACATTTTTTGTAGGGATTGTAAACATTGAGACTATACCGACTCTAAATATTAACTTAACGGTAAATATTAACTTAATTGTCCAAGTGTTGGATTCTTGCAAAAACGACTCCGTAAACCACGTGCGTCGCATTAACACTACCCTTACCCACAAGAAAAGGGAGATTTTAACTTTTAGTCTTAGACATCTAACATTTCTTAATTTATTTATCATTAAGGCCTTGCAAAATCCATCTTGCTCGTTAGAGAAAAAGATAGACACCAATTCAATCTCAAACAAAATTAATATATTAAAATAAAATTAGTCCTGAAAAATCTTCTTGTAAAATCACACCTCCCAAGAATAGTTTTCTTGTATTTCTAAATTCTTCTGGAGACAGGCGAATCAGACGGCTGATTATTTAGCAAGATTGGGGGCGGTTATTCTTGCTAAATCTCTACCCTCAAAAACTGCTGAGAATTATTCAAGAGGATAAAATGTGTAACTATTCTCTGTTGGAATTTGTCGCATGCACAAAAATTGAAAAAAAAAATCATTTTCTTGCAGTAAACATTTAAAAAGAAATTGACACAAACGAACACTATATTTATTCATCAAAGGGAAGACGCAAACAAGAGACACAACACCATCATAACCACACACCATCACCATCACCAACAACAACAATAACTTCAAAAACTAAAACCCAAAAAAAGAACAGAAGAAGAAGAAAAACAACATGACAAAGAAGATGATGATGAATAAGAGAGAGAGCACAAGAACTCTATTTTCCTTGGATTCCCAAAGTCAAGTTCAAACTATCCATCTCAAAATCATTGTCATTTTGGATCAATGCCCCAATAGTTGAATCTGTATCAGTTGATCGATCAGGAGCAGGTCCGCTTGTTGGTTCCACCACTGCCAGGGAAGAAGGCCTAGAGAAAGGGAAGTAGTTGAAAGTGATAGAAGGCTGTGTAGGTGGTCTAAGAGCCCCATAAGCAGGACCAGATCCATACATAAGATTGGGTATGACCCCGTTTCCAAGCATGGTTCCGACCATTGGAGCTCTAAGTCCAAACCATTGCCCCGGCTGTATAGGTGGTGGGTGTCTCACTTGCCTCATAATGCGTTGATCAATAACGCTTGTTCCTGCTCTAGGAGAATTTTGATGGTCACCCGAAGCCAGTGGACTAGTTCTGAAGGATCTTGAGCAATGTGGGCAAGTAATAATCCAGTTCACAACTTGATGGGTTTGGTTTGGTTGTTGAGGACTGCTTTCCATATCATTGTTGTTGGAGCTTCGAATACCGTTCATGGTGATGGGATTCCAAAGAAGAAGAAGAATAAGAACAGAGATGGGTGAGAGGATTACTAGAAGGGTATATATAGCAATTTTGTAGGGTTTGTTTGAGAAACTGCAGGGATTGTGATGATGGAAATGCAGAGAAGAGGAGAAAAGTATTCCAAGTGTTGGAGAAATATAGATTTTTGTTGTAACGTTTGACTAGAAAACTGTAAGAGACAGAGAGAGAGAGAGGGAGTAATTAGTAAGGGTCATATAGTAATTAGTGATATCTACCTGGCATTGAGTGGGTCAACAGGGTAAAGTTGAGTTATATCTCAGCTAGACACTAATGTTAGGTTGAAGTTGTGAGAAAGGAGATTTGTTGGACTGAATGCAAAAACTCAAACTTGAAATGACAGATGGATTTAATGAGAGACAGTGAGACCCACTTCGATGAAGTTTCGGTTATATATGGTGCTTCTTTAACACCATATATGATACATGACTCCACTCATTATTCGTCAATCTTGACCCTTCAATTCTTAAATACTAATTGATGGATTATTTTGTACAGCTTAGGATGCCGTTATTATCTTCTTCAGTGCTCTCGGCAAGTATATTTCAATATCTCAGCATACAAGATAAAAGGTGGCAATAGGTAAGAGATTATCCTGAAGACTATCATAAATGTAGAGCAAATTGAAGAAAAAAAGACAAAAAAAATTTTGAACATCAAAATGAGTCTAACTTTTTCTTATCTTTCTAATTTGATAAGCCCCAACTCCTTCCCTCCACTAATATGCATGTATACTGTGCGGTCAGAATCCGGTGAACAGTACTGATAGATTCTGCTCACGGATTCAAAGTCGCTTCTGTTACCTCTCTCCTTGTGTCAGTGTGATACCTGTCAAAAACTCTCCGACGTTCAAGTTAAAGAAACAAAAGAATAGTCTAAAGAACTAATTAGACCTCTCATCCATCAAAAGATCCCTTCTTCTGTGTTAATTGTACTATTTTATGGACCTTTGTTGCATATCAAGGTTTCACCCTCCAACAAGCGGTGATCCCTGGTAATTCCTTGATTCTGTGAATCCACAAACATAATGAGAATCTTCTGGATTGGTTATACTATATTAGGGAGATCTCCTCTGAGATCTCTGAGCTTTGACGTGTATATATCAAAATTACAGGTATTCTTTGATCAAGTCTGCCTTGCTTGGTAGACTAGGTCTTAATTAGTGTTGCACTGCCCTTCTAGCCGAACCAGGGAGCTTACTGTTGGGTAATGCCCGCATGTTGATTTACACAAGGTACCACTCAACCGGCTTAGACACGTATACGACTTCGATAATTACACAGTAATTTCCCTCTATAATTATCCTCTTTCGAGGAGATGCGAAGTCTGGTAGTGTTCTCGAAAACACGTAATCTCTTTCTTATTGACTGTCTTGATTCTCCATAATTATTTCTCCTCTTAATGAATCGACGCATTTAATGCAACGTCATTTCAAATCATCTCTAATGGCTAAGATGAATCAATCCTCATCTGTGTCCGTCCACGTACCCTACTATCATCAACACTACCCCCAAACTGTGATGCTTAGGTTGAATTTATGTTGTCCTCTCCGGCGTATGTACTCCTATACTTTTCTTATAAATAGGAGACTTAGTGTTTATTCTCCCTTTTACTGTGCTATTGCTTTCTGTGATCTTCGTCTTTTAGCATTCTACAAAAAATTATCTATCTCTTTCTTACTGCTTTACTACTATTCTTACCTCTTTCAAATTGAGATAATCATTTTTCCTTTTGTTCTCTTTTCGGCAAACTTACTTTCTCAATGACTGCTAACGTGACCCAACTTCTGAGGGGTCCCTATATCCCTACCTCTATATCTATTCGGGTTTGCAATGACCCCAAAAACCTTGGCGAATGCCGTCAGAGAGAGATAATGGTTTACACCAGCCAAATTAAAGCTGATCTTAGTTTCCCTCTTTTTCTCCCTTCCTCAAGGAGGTATTGAGTAAGATAAACCGGATCTCAGGCCAAATGTCTGGTAACTTATACCATTTGGTGGAGATTGTGGAGAAGATGGGTACAACCCCTAATGACTTCCTCTCCAAATACAATCTGAAAGCTATCTTCCAATGCCTAGGGAACTACTCGTTGTCTTCCAAAAGTGCAGTAGTGGCACTGGTTCCTTTTCTCGCCAATGTTGACAATGGGTAGTATAAAGAACCCCTGTTTATCTCCGGAAACTAGGAGTTCGTCCTTGGCGTTCCTCGTAAGTCATTTAGAGTCCCTCAGACCTCCAAGGTACGACTAACTTTAAGTTTTTAGCTATACCTCATTCTTCGACTCTATTTGTAACTTAATCTGATTCTAACTTTTACTTTCATTTATCTCCAAAGATTCTTTTACTCTTTCTGCTGCGGAGATTATGAAAGAGCAACGCAAAGCATCCAAAGATCGGAGGTTAGTGGTAGTAGACCTCCAAATCAAAGCTATTGAAAGGGTTGCGGTAAAAGATCAGATTTGCCTTCCTCTATCTGTTTTGCCTCGGCCACCTGTACGATAGACCTTATCTAAACAGGCTTCCTTTCATTATGCTGAACAGATCCCGAAAGATCTCCCTTCTCCCTTGGCCTGTATTTCAGATCTTCCTTCACCTCCAATTCTCTCAAGGTCTTTCGATACCATGAACATTGACCTCTCGAAGTTTTCTTTCTTTTTTTTCCCTACAATCAAGGCTCTTCTACCCCCTGATCAAGATAAGAAGAAGAATCTAGCCCCTCGTGGCTCCACCTTCATTAGAGAAGCAAGCTAGCTGACACTGGTGCATGGGGAGTAGGTCATTCTTACTTTTACTTCTATTGATGCTACTGCTACTGTTACTGTTGCAATTATTGAGTTTTTTTAGGAGATTCAAGCTCAAGCAATGCACAACTCGGATACCATTAGGGAACACAACCCCGTCCCTGATCTTCAACCATGCAAAAGACATAGGCTGATCAAGAAAAGTTTGAGGACACATTCCCCTCTAGATGAGTCTAATCAAGATGGTCCCAATCATCGTAGGATTCCTCTAGAGGAAGATGCATTCTCTTGGAAGGGTTGCGGGGCCTTCCTTTAGGATGATAACAAAAATAATGATTTTCGACCCCATTTCTATGTTTATAATAAAAGTTGCATGGTGAAAAACCCTATTGGTTCTACCTCTCTACTCTCTCAATCCAATTCTCTCAAGGATTGAGATGTTGCCGACCAAACTAATGCTAACCTAGGCTTTGGTCAATTTGTTCATAGCCTCTATCAAGTAATTCTTTACTCTTCCTACTCTACTATTTACGTTTTAGACTCTACTCACTTAACTGGTTTACTCTTCTAGCAGGCCAATGTCTATGGAACCTTGGCCTTCTTGAAATGGCGTGAGGTTGAAAACCAGGCAGCTGCTCTGACTAGGGAGCATGAAAAAAAATAACTTTACTCCGGGCTAGGCTGGCCTTTTTAAGCGAATTTTCTCAAGGGGCTAGAGAGGAGATGGAAGCAAACTTGGCCTAATTCTTCAAAGTAAACTTGGACTTGGAAGCTACCAATAAGAAGCTGACAGATCTCTAAGGTATTTTTCAACTAGAACTAGCCAACTATAGAGAAAAAGTAGGGAGGAGAGACACTGAGCTAGCGAATTTCCATGAGAAGGTACGACTGCAAGAGCTTGAACTAGGCTCCCTAAGGGCTAATATTGAGACGACTAGGGCAGCTCAAGCCAAGGAAAATAAAATTGAGACCAAGAGATTGTTGGGACAACTACATACCCAGGATTCTCAATTGGCAAAGGAGGCCTCTTCTAAGGCTTATCACGAGGGCTTTGAGGCTGCTCGACTTTAGAATAAGAAGGATGAGGATGAAAAAGTTAAATAGGAAAAAGGCCGCATTGATCCTCCTATCAAGCAAGTTTTCAGCTGGTCTAATGATTATGGGCAAGCCCCACCCTTTCTACTAGATGAGGAAGGGAACCCCTTGTTGTCCTAGACCGAGTTCCTAGTAAGCTTATGGAGGTTGGGCGCACCATAGACTTCTCCTTGGTTTCAACAGTATTTTGTTTTTGCTGCTATTCTTTGTACTATCCTATCTTTGGGGTTTTTCTTGTACTCTTTTTTGTTGTTAATAAACAATCCATTTTTAAACAAACTATTATTCTTCTTTTAATATGAACTCTTCTTTTCCATACTATTTGCATTGCATACCCAACTACTAAATTATTTTTATCTTAGCATAAATTTCAGCATTATATTTTATTTAAAGACTCCAGCATATCTGTTTCTTTGCACTGCTTGCTTTACTTAAGCCAACTGCTAATCTACCTTTAATGTTAACTCTATTCGCATTATTTGCGTTGTACATTCAATTGCTAAACTGTTTATATTTACTACATCTTCCCCCTTAATTTTATTTTTATAAATTTTACTTCGGTGGAACCTTTTAATAAATAACTACATTAAATTTTGGGGAGGTACGTTTGAATTACTGTCCTTTAAGAAGGCTCTAAGTCAGCTTTATTTCTTTATTCCTAAAAGGGCTATTATTCTTCGCTTTTATTATTTTAAGGCAAATTATAGTCTTTTAGCAACTTTTCTCCTACTCATAAGTAGATGTTCTCAAGGTTTACTTTTCTATTAAATAAATCTCTTTGCTCTGTCACTCAGGACAAAACATGGTAGTCCAGTTCTTCGCTCTCTTGATTAAAACGGAGGAGAGTTGTGAGGACTAGACTCTAAAATAAGCCCAACTCAGTTCTAAATTTCCCGTACCAAAGTAGGGTCCCGACTAGTTTTTTACTCTTCCAATTAAGGCAAAGAAGACCCACGTAGGATCGAACTCAGGTGGGGTCCATGTTTAGTGTTATTATATTTATGGTAGAGTAGGACTCTAACCAACTTCTTACTCTGTCAATTAAGTTAGAAAAGACCCATATAGGCCCAAATCCAGGCGAGAGTCCAATGCTTTTAAACTTGTGATAGAGTAGGATCCTGACCAGCTTCTTACTCTTCTAATTAAGGTATAAAAGACCCACGTAGGCCCGAACCCCAGTAGGATTCACATTAGTGTTATATTATTCGTATCAGAATTGGACCCCAACCAACTTTTTACCCTGCCAATTAAGGCAAAGAAGACCCACATAGACCCGGATCCAAGTAGGATCCATCTTTAGTGCTAAATTACTCTCATCAGAGTATGGCCTAAACCAGCTTCTTACCTTTCCAGTTGAGGTAGAAAAGACCCACGTAAGCTTAAATCCAAGTAGGATCCAACTTTAAGTGTTATTTTACTTTCACTAGAGTAGGACCCTGACTAGCTTCTTACCCTATCAATTAAGACAGAAAAGACCCACATAGGCTTGAATCCAGGTGGGATTTAACTTTAAGTGTTAAATCCAGGTGTAGGATACTAGCAATCATAAAATATTTATTTATTGATAGTATCTTTTCAGGTTACATGTATTCAACGGTTTAGGCAACTCTTAACTGGTCATTATAATCTAGTAGTAAACTCCTTTCTAGCCTACTCTTGTTACCCTATATGGCCCTTCCCAATTAGGACCCAGCTTGCTACTATTCTACTCTTCTGTATTTTGGAATACTCTTCGTACACTAGATCTCCTTTTTTAAATTGCCTGTGGTAAACTTTTTTATTGAAGTAGTTTTACAGCTTCTTATGATAGCTCTATAATCTTATCAGCGCTATTTCTCACTTCTCTTCCAACAAATCTAGTTCTGTGATTATCTATTAGTTGTTCTGGTTAGTCTATACTATTCTAGATCTTATTTTGGGAAAGTTATTTTCTGTTGGAATCGCTACTTCAATTCCATAAGCCATAGCAAACGGAGACATCCCTGTGGAGATTCTGATAGTTGTCATGTAGGCCCATAGCATACCATGCAAGACCGTTATCTATCTTTCCTTTGCTTCTCCCAACCTCTTTTTGAGCATATCTATTAGGACTTTGTTGGTAACATCAACTTGTCCATTGACTTGCGAATATTGTGGCGTGGAAAATAACTACAAGTTGTAAATTTATTTTTCTTTCAATGAAATTTTGTTTGATTAGCCAAAAAAAAGTCAAATACACTTGGAAAAAGGGAAACGTAACAGCAAATGCACTTTGTAAAGAGATTTTCGAGCTTCCATTCTTCAAGATTAAAATAATCCTCTGATGGTTGTACTTGATCTAACAATCTTCACCTTGATTTGATGTTTTCTTTGTTGATTTCGTCTCTTTTGATCAGTAGAAAGAAGAATGAGAGAAAGACGAGGCTTCAATATGATGCCTACCAACGATCCTCTAAAGATTAAGTTAACAAACAAAATAGATAGGAGAAATTCATGATTGAAAAGCAAAGAAGATAATGAATAGTAGAAATGAAGAGGGCATGTTCTACTTGTGGGTACCTAGAATTATTTTTCGAACACCCTTTTATTCTCGGAGGGTGGTCTTTATAATTGGATTTCTAGGATAGGTGTCACCAGATAACTAATCTAAGTGTCTTTCCATGTCAAATCTAAGTTAGATGGTGACCACTGATTCTTTGTAAGAAAATGTGCCCATGCCTCATTAATGCTCTAAATTGAGTTTGATTTGTCGGTACAATTAATGCTAAGTTGGCACATTTTCTCTATTTGGGGGGTGAGTGAGTCAGACAATGTCACACTCACCTTTATTTTGATTAGTACTTGTGGATATAGTAATAAATGCAAAAGATTTGACGCATAGGAGAAATCAAATCACATTAAATTATTTGCCTAGCTATTCTAGAGATTTTGGGTCTGATATGATGAATTCGTTGATCTAATATATTTTTCGAACTAATGAAATTTATTGACCTAAAATTAGATTTTTCGCTTTTGTTTGGATCATTTTGGTTTGTGAACCTTCACGCTACTCCTCAGTTAATATCGTTCTACTGAATAGTCGAGTGGGTTGGGGTGAGATTCTATTTTTCCCTCTAACCATTCTCATTTCCCACCAAGTACTAAGCCTGGTTGCGGTAAATACTTGTTTTTGTTTGTAATGATTCTATGGTGTATGCGGGTTTGGCTTGATATTTTACATTAGGACCGTTTGCCCTTTAGAGGCACAAGTCTTTATCCCAAAGCACGACAAAAATGGTCTCCACACACTTGGAAATTTTGGAGCAGTTTCTGATAGAGATTCTATTTTTTTAATGTCAATGATCTCCTAATCGAAGCATAGAAAACATTCATGGCTGATCAATTAAATTTATCTTCAATCAAGCTTTTACAGAAGGTTGTAATTGTTTTTTTTATTAATACAAATATCTTTTTCTTTAAAGAGAATATTTTTCTTAAAGGGAATTTACCTTGTGATCTTTCTTTACCAAACTTTTGTTATTTTATTGATTGAACAGCTCATTTTTAAGAAGATATCTGATGTAGTTTTCGTTATCATCTACCCAATCAATCTTGCACTTAGACCCCTGTATATTGTTGACCCCTATCAAATTCATTGTTGTTGTATCATTGTGGGACATTTCTCAATAGAGATCGAACATGGCTAGTTAGGAATACCTCACTGACCTCGGGTATTGTACAGAGACCATGGCTGAGTGGGGGACCACTAATTTGAAATCTCAATAGGACGGAGGTCTTCCATGAAGTTTTGAATGGCATCCTATAGACTTGTAACAAATGAATCTAATCCATCCATTACAAACGATATATTGACCAAAAAAGGGAACAGTCTTATTTTAAAATTATGGTTGATTGAACAAATCTTGTTCCTCCATTAAATTTCTGCCATGTTTTATTTTATTTCATACATGTTCACGACGTCATCACTTAAGTTCTCAACTAGCATCGGGCTGCAAGATATAACCCTCATCCTCATCATCATTGTCATAGTAATTATCATCATCGCAGAGGTTTAAGATGACTAAGGGTATCAATTAATTCCATTGGCCCATTAGCCCCAGCTCGGCCGAACTAACAAAATAAGGATTTGCGTTTTCATATTGAACTTGCAAATTACAGCCATACTCAATAATTTCCCGTGCGTCAAATCTAGCTTAGTAGTGCCAACTTAACCGTTGGATTGCGACTTAATGATTAGCTTTCTCATCCAAAGGCATTTTTGATGAAATTTTCCAAAAATTCGTCCTACCCTATCATTGCTCCAAATTACTAATGAGGGAAAAACTTTGAAGCCGGCTTCAAAATTGTGGGGGAATAAATTCCTCAGTCACAAGAGAGGGCGTAATAGGTCGGAAGCATCTCATGGCTCAGTTTCTCCTCCTCCCAAACCATTATGGGTAGGATACGATCTAACAAAATAACTGCTTAAGAGGAAAGGACGCATAAATCCCTGGAATTTCGGGATCTGAATGTAATATATTAGGTAAATCCCTGACTTCAAGGGATTAAACGTTTACCTTTTCAAAGAAGGAAAGTAGATAAGAATATGCATGTAAAAGAAAGAAGAGAATGCTCTATAAAAGGGGAGAACAACACATAGCAAAGGTATGAAAAGAAATCGACTCTGATAATAAGAGAAAAGGGAGAGGCAATATTCTTTGAATATATCTAATTTTGGCATCGGAGGCTTTTCTTTTCAAGAAAGGGGATAAAATATAAGTGAAGATAAACTCAAAACGGGAGCCAACTCTGAAGATTGATCGGCACTTAACTATTGTGGAAAAAGCACCTCCACAAAAATTTTGATAGAACCCTCGTGTCCCCAAGGATGTATCCCAAATATCAATGAAAAATCAGGGGTGTGAAATAAATGCAAAAGGCCATTGTCATAGGGTTTCTACTGAAATTTTAAGCGGCCTGCCCATTTCAAACTCGGACGGTCGGACTCACTAACGAGGTTGGTGGATTAATAATCCAACAACACACGCGTGACAAACAGAATCTGTGGACATGTGCACCATCTTTGTCTGAATGGTAATGAGTGAAGCAAATTTTTTTTTTTTTTGTCCACAAGCCAACACTACAACATTTTTGGTCTACAGCGGCGGATTTTTCCGCTGCTAAAAGGTAATTTTTCCGCTGCTAAAAGATATTGCGGCGATGAGCAACCGAAATAAGATCCGACGTAGTTGCCTCGGTCGCTAAATGTAGCGGCGGAAAATAGGTTCCGCTGTTAAATATAATATCTTTAGCGGCGGATATAAATATCCGCTGCAATGGATCAAATTTTCAATTAATAGAATATTCAACATATAGCGGCGGATCTTAGTATCCGCTGCTATAGATAAAATTTTAAGTTAATAGAATATTCAACATATAGCGGCGGATCTTCATATCTGCTGCAATACATAAATTTTAAAATAATAGAATATACAACATATAGAGGCGGATTTTAATATCCGCTGCAATAAGTTACTTAGGAACGGTTAAAAACCGTTCCAAATCTGCATTTAAATATATAAAAAAAAAATCTTAGACATCAATTTAAAATCCGATGTCTATAAGATTGATGTTCTAAATATGAGATTTTAGGCATAGATTACAAACCGATATCTAAACTATAAAAAAAGAATTAAGTTTTTAATTTATTTTTTTTCTACACACCTATTACCAATAGTAGAATAGAACTAGTTGAGAGGTTTCATACCCTGTAAAGAATCCATGAATAATTATTATTTAGCTTCAAAATCAAGCTAACTACACATGGAGCAAAAAAATTTTGTAAGATGTTTCATTCATCAAAAGGTAGTTCAAATAGAAATGATGGATACGGCAATTCTTTTAACATGGCACGTGGGATGAAAAAGTTAAAAATGAAACAAAAAAGCAGTAAACGAGGCAAAATATCGGTGCATGATAATATAATGGGTTGAGCACAAAAGAGAGTGAGAAAGATATTTACAAACTTAACGAAAAAAGAGTATAATGTTTCTTCAATAAAAATATCATTTCTCTCTCATTAGAAAGTTAAGAGTATAAAAGTTTTGATGATTAAAATAGAATTCAAGCTAAATAGTGGTTCGGTGGATAGAACAGTTTAAACATTTTATATATATCAAACTATTAATGCATGGAGCAACTAATTAAGATATGTCATTAACCAATATGAAGTTCAAATAGTATTGGAGCTAAACAATCTTGGTGAACAACACATTAAGATAATTGTAACACAAGTCATCTAGGGTGCAACTTAGGTTGTGAACTGATCAAGTAATCTGACATCAAAGCGCATGGAATTACCAGAGAGAGAGAGAAAGCAGATAACATAATCACGAGGACTCGCTAAGAGAGCAGATATTGCATTAAACAATATTTCAAAGGAATTGAAGAATTATCTAGGTGGTCAAATAAGTGAGATGCATTTTCAGAAATAGAGGGAAGAGATAGAGAAGAATGACATGATTAAAGCATTTTCATAAATATATCACATATTTGCATCACCGATGCAGTACAAATGAGGAACCTACATATTAAAGCACCATATCAGTAATTGTTGGAAACAGATATCAAAAACTGCAAACTCATTAAGAAAATTTATCACAGACCATATTGCCATCTTTATCAGTTATTTGCATCCGCTCATCAACAGGAACAAAACCCCGTTGTGCAACACTAATTTTTCTAGTAACAAACATTCAGAAACATGTGGATACTACCAAACAATGATATAATCTGTATGAAATGATATTAAACAAAATCGGCAACAATGATCAACGATAAGAGAATAATGCAGATAGAGACAGAACAGGCATAAGAGAATGATTGCTTTCTAAATGTACTTTATGTGCATATATTATTAAATTGGATAGGGGTTTACAACTTTGCTTTCTCCAATAGTCTTGCTCTCAGCTCCTCTACAACAACATTAATGAACTCTTTAGTACTCAAATATTGGTCCCTGGTAACCCTGCATAAAAAAACAGGAAAATATTATCAAAATGATAGTTGATAAAGTAAAAGAAAAAAATCATAGTTAAAGAATTGTGACCATAGTTAAAGATTAAATCATAGTTACCTTGCCCCATGAACCAACACATCTTTTAATGAAAGGGGAGAAATAGCCTACTTTTGAGTTCCAGAGCTTTTAAGGGGAAGAAGTAGCCATGGATCCTGACTAGGGAGTGTGCATAGTGTATTTTCTAGGTGTAAACTTAGAAATCAATGTAGAAACAAGCACTTATTTCTGTTGGTTATTGTTGGTGGCTGAATTCAGTGTCTTAGTTATAAAAACCTTAAAAAATGCATAGGTGACTGATTCCATCATAATGGCAATTGTATAAGTGAAAAATTTATACTAAGTACAAAAATATATTAAGTGATAATAGAAAATGACAAGTTCTACCACTCACCCTCATCCTATGGCAGGGTCATCTGTTTTAGTTTTCCCTCTAAATCACCATAGATCTGCAACAAGGACTACAACTTTAAAAGTGGATCACATAGCATACTTATGATCATGTCCAATTTATGCAAGCTCACATATCACTTGACAAATGGTGTGTTTATGCACACAATATATGTGCACACACGCACGTACACATCAAATCACTTTGTTCAAGACTCTATCAGGTGTCAATGCATCCTAAAGATATATCTAATGATCAATACACACCCATGTCCTAAGTAACTTCGAGCTTAGGCTTGAGCATCTAAGTCAATAATACATTACTTGTTTACATTTGACTAAAACTTATCTTTCATTGATCATTGTTTTTGACAAATGAAACATTGGTTATGCTGAACCTTTTCATAAGAAAAATGTTAATATTATCCCATTAGCCGATAACCAACAAAAATTGAAACTGACTATGCTACATCAATGTCTACCTATTTGACCCGAACTAATAGAAACATAAACCATCTTACATAATAGGTCCTATGCTCTGGTTACATCGATAAGGTGGGCTTTCTTCTGCTTCAGTCCCTTCATCTTTCTAATCTATAAAACCACAAATGGGGATGTAAAATATAAATATGGTCAGCTCAATATGTAAAAGAGACTAAATAAGCTCAAGAAGAGAAGGAATACCTGAGTATGAGCCAAAAGACGAATTACAGAACAGTACTTCAGTTTCTTCAGCTAGGACTGAATATCTTTCTTCCCTTCTTCAGTTTCATATTTCTTTGAATACTTGGTGAATGCCTTCTTCTTCAACTTACACCAGCCCTTGTAAAATCTCCTCTTCACTTCCTCATTAAGATGTTGAGCCCAAACAGTGTTCAAAGAACAAAGGCCACAAGGAGTTTTCACATAACCAACAACTCCAACGATAATCATAAGGGGTGTCTCTATTATAGTCACTGCCTCACGTGTTTCTTTCTTGTGAAGCTCTGTGTTAAAAGAAAGGAACTTGTAAGTACAACATAGTATGTAGTACATGAACATAATTTAGAAAGATATATTATAAAATTCAAGAGCATCATCAGCGTCAGAATGAGTGGGTCTTGGATCAAGAATGACTATAAATGAGAAAAGGCTCACTTGATCCAGGTTTATCAACATCTCTCACAATGTGAGTCAACCTGCATCCCATAAATGCAATCAATCTACAAGGTTTTGTTGGGTCATCCTTAGGAAAGGCCCTCACTGCATGAATCCCATTGAGCGAGGAGTTAGAAAGTAAAAAGTGGCAACCTTGTCATAAAACAATAAACAATAGATCTAGAATCTGTAGAAAATGTCCTTGTCACTGTTATACTATTCGTGAATACCCTGAATATTATCAATTAAAAGCATAGAAATGGCCACAACCACAAAGATTTCCTTGTAAAATTTACAATATTTTCAAGCAACCATGTTGCGACTCCATGTGCCTCTTTTGTTCAGAATTTTACATAAGACAAAACTTCCCAGAAGTTAGGTGATATATAAAAATTATTCCATTAGAAAGTTCTCTGAGATCTTTACAATGATCCACATGATAAATATGTTTTTCAAAATTTATCTTCTTATTTTAAATATAAAATTGTTATGAATCTTTTCCAGCATCACGCATTGAAACTTGACTTTTAAAAATTTTACAACCAACAATGGTTCGTGCATGATGTTTTATTATGACCAACTAAGAGATAGTGTAGGAGCAGTTTGGAAAAATGCGAAAAATATGAATGGCTAAAGGGCCATTTTCTATGCCACTACAACATGAACGGAAATTACCCAAAAAGAAGTTATACGATTATGAGATATGATAAAAGAATGCGTGGAAACGGTTAGTAAATCCTAGGAGACTGAAAAAAGAGAAATTAATTTGAAAACAAGCATAAAAAAATAAAATAAAATAAAATAAAAAACCAAATATTTTATAGAGAAAAGGATGTACCTCCATAATAAGCTGCAGCACAACCACTACAATAAGGTGTTATTGCACCAAAAAGACATGAATTGAACGCCAGTGTTAGTGCTGCCAATACACCAGGCAGACCAGAAGCCAAGTGCATGGCAAGTGCATGGCAAGAAATGAAAAGTACAAGGCTCCAATATGAGCTGCCTGACTAGCAAATATATAGTGCATGAAGAAATAAACTGCATGAAGAACAACAAATGCTGCTGGCCAGCTCAATGAGAAAGATTGGAAGCTCTTGGCCACACACACTATGTGAAAAAAGCCCATATTTGACGATCTTAGCCCAACCATATAATGCATAACTAAAAGAAAGAGTAGAAGGGACAGTTTTATACGATGCCTTAAATCTTTTATTCAAAACGTACCTATGACACTAAGCCACATTTGAACAAGAACTATCTCCATAGTGCAAATGAAATTGGAGTTAACATTTATAGAGAGAAAGCACATTTCCCCTATAACAGGGCAAATTGTATTTTAAGACCTCCATATGAATTTCAAACAGAAAATGGGTATAGCCATGCAAATGAATTCAAATCACAGTTGGGGCTCATTAAAAAATAACATCAGCCATGTTTCATGTTCCATCCTAATGGGCCCTAAATAAAGTTTGCTAGAAGCCCAAGAGGACCACATAACCAGAGAATTATAAGCTCAAACATGAAAGACCTCTAGTTATGTTTTTAGAAATAAACTCCACTAGGGGAAAATACATATTCACACCAATTGGAAGAAGAAATGGCATACATATAATGTTTGACCATATACATTTACCTCATCCACACAGAAATGTGATGGTTCCTTTGCTAGTTCAAGGACACCTTTAGTGCAATTGAAAGGTCGAACTTCAATGGCACGATGGAAGGCAAGAAGGCATGAAGTATCAAGAGGCACTGGCCATGGACTCGATTAGGAGTTGATAACCTTCGGGGACTGTAGTCTGCAGCCTCACACACTCCGCTAATGCAGAACATCAGCATTGGGATCTAAATACCAGGCCAATAAGAGTAGCATTGAAAATCTAAAATCCGCTTTACAAATGTAAGAATACCGATCAAAAGGCATCAGGTCAGACACCTTGTATCCATGTCAAGCACCAAGAAATGTGCTCATAGCTAAGAAATGAAGATGATAACTTTGTAAAAGAGTGTGTAATCGAGAATCCACAAACAATTGAGTGAAAGGCATAAGCAGGTCATAATATAATGCCCACCAAACACATAAGCAGTCCATAAAATACCCTCAATTAAAAACAACATATTTGGTATTTCAGAACCATGGCAATGATAAAACTAAGCAATTTTGGATGATGGGGTCTTGTTCAAGTATCCACTGAATGAAAGGAAGCTAACTGAAAACATAAAATAAAATAAAAGAATTAATCTCATTTAGACAGCAATATAAGGCTTCTGTTTCACAAACATTTCGATAAGTAGTAGTACCTAATAAGGAACTCCATGAAGCTATCTATGGCTTGGCACCTCTATTATAGATACCCACATACTTCTCACAGTTGAAGGAATTTTATGAAAATTTAAGAAATTTTTAGCTATATGTTATTAGATCTTGTGAAGACACTATGAAAGACGTTACACAAGTATATGTCACCCCTTCATTAATGACAGTCCTTCATATATGGAAATGGAACGGAAAGTACAACTATGCATACACACACACATGAACACATACTATGTTATTGCATATATGCTCCAGCATTAGATTTCCCCATCTATTACCCCTATTTTAAAATAAGAGTAAAAAAAATAAACAAAATTGCAATGAAAAAAAAGCACACCTTGCCAGACATCATATCAAAGGAGACAATATGGGAGACAGTTTCTTGGGAGAATATAACAGGTGCATATTCATAGTGGATGGGTGAAGGATCCAACTTCTCAAGAATGTAATCTTGAACTGGAGATTGGTCCTTTGTCTTCATTTTCTTTATCGTCCATTTGTGCAGCTTCTCAAATTGCTCTCTCAGAATGCAGAGCTTTCAAAGCGTAAGCAACTCCACTAGTTAGTGGCCTTTCAAAACCTGTTCTTTCTGTATACGCTGCAAAAGTTTTTTGTGGAAAAGAGAGAGTCAACATCATAATTCCTACAATACAATATTGAAACCAAAGACATGCCAACCTCGATACTCATCTACGTAATTACGTGCAAAGGGTATTACCTAATGCTTCATGACTCTTATCAGTTAATTTTATTGGGTCTTCACGATTCCTACCTAAAAGATCTGAAAAATGAATGAAACTAAAATTTGGGTTAAAAGATAGAATAACCTGATTAATTGTGGAAGGTTGAGATGAGAATGACCAAGGCATTGACAAGGTTTATGCTTACATTGAACTGATCTTGCAACATCCGGGCCCTCTCATCACACATGTTGGCAAGCATCTCTATCCTCTACAAAATTGTACTCTTGTTTATGAATCAAAATAACCATATGGACCCAATCACCCCAGACAAAAGTGACAATATAGAGCTTCTACCTCTTTTCTTTGTTCATCATCATGACTATCATGGTACAGCCCCAATGGCTAACTTGCCCAACACAAAACAATATCATATTGTTTCCTAATATTCCTATTTTTTTCATATATCAAAATCATTTTTCGATAACCTTATTCTGAATGATGTCAACATATTGTCCTTCACTCTACCCCTATTTTGCATACCTTTTTAGCATTTTTATACCTTTTGAAGTTTTTCTCAATCTATTCATTTGTTAATTCTTTCTCACCTCCTCTAGTCCTTCACTTCACCCCTCTTTTTGCCTCCCTTTTTAGCATTTTTACACCTTTTTGAAGTTTTTCTCAATCTATTCCGTTGTTAAACAATTTTCTCACCTCCTCTAGTCTTTCACTTTACCCTTCTTTTGGACTTGAGAGCTTTTTGAACATCATCATTCCACCAAAAAGCTTCCCTATGTTAAGTGACTTCCCCCTTTGATTCACCAAAAACCTATTTCTTTTTTCCAATATATTTGGCTACTCCATCATACATATCAGACAAAACAAAAAAATCAATAGGACTAGCACAACCCATATATGATTTTTCCACACCTAGAGACAAAATCATAAAAATGGATACCATAAATATAGAGATTGATGGATGACCAACAAATACAAAGTCATTTTGGCCTTCTACGCCATAGAGTTGAAGATTCTTCACTCTCTTAAAAACAACACTTTTTTTTTGTACAAATCACCACAAAAGTAGGAAAGGTGAATATGTATTCTTTAAGCCCTGATAAGTAATAACACAAACAAGCATGTCCAAAAGGTTTAAAAATATGACTAACTTTATTAAATATTTTCATATAACATAAATACACTAAATTTTAGATAGTTAATCATTTTCTTTTTTCGAGTAAAGCTATATCAGGCACCCCATATTCGTATATATACCTATAAAAGTTTCCCAAGTTAGATAAATGACAGTGAAAAACTGACTATTTTAAAAGATGAGTACATTCATATCTGATATAAAAAAGAAAAAAGTAGAAGACAATCAGTGTAAAATTTTCACGAGGCAAATCCATAGGAAGAATTACTTTGATTCCAATATTGGAGAATACTTATAAGAAAAAAAAAATATATTGAAATAGAGTTTGGTCTCCAAAAGCAAAAATGAGATGTTCCACTCTTTCAAGCCCAACAAAAAATCAACCTGATTGGTGTGTTACAATGTTAGATTTCACTACCAAAAAAATGCTACAATCAGACAGATAACGTTAGCAAATGAAAATGCTCAAATCCAATGGTTCTAAACAACCAATAAGTCTAACTTTTGTGCATAGTTGCAATAAGGGGTGTTCCAAATATTAATATGGTAGTGAGTTTGAAAATATTTTGACACTCAAAAAACCTTGAAATCTCCTTCACAATCTCAAAAATTAGATCTACAATCCTCCATTGGAGCCATAAAGGGCAACAACAATCCAACACAAATTCAAATAATTAATAATAATAATATAAAAAAAAGAAATGGGTTTAACAATCACAATTACATGAAGAAATCCAAATAAGAAATTGATGGAACTCTAGGGTTTGAAATGTGTGTTGTTTTAACAAATTGAATCCATGGGTGTTGAAGGATCGGATATAAATCGATGGGTTTTAGAGTACCAATTGCAAAAAATGAAAGATCGAAACGAGAGAGAGAGAGAGAGAGAGCTTACCAGATGCTGCAATCCAGCTTGTAGAAGTAATCGTGAGCACCAACAGCAGAGAGAAAATGAGAGTGAATGATAGAGACGAAGGAACAAAGGGAAAAATGAGAGGGAAGAGGGAAAATGATTTTCACGCCTCGTTCTTTCCTCGCTCAAATTTATTTTTCCCGCAAGATTTATACAGACGGATGGTTTTCTCCGCTGCCATTTGTAGATAAATGGACGGATCCTCTGTCATATTTCTTTTTCCCTCAATTTTTTTACAGATGGATAGGTTTCTCCGCTGCCATTTGTAAATAAATGGAATTTTTTGCAATATGAATGGGACTCTGTTGTAGCGGAACCATTTATCCGCTGCCATTTCTTGTTGAATGAAGCTATATGAATGGGTCTCTATTGCGGCGGAACCAATCATCCGCTACCATTTCTTGTTGAATGAAGCTATATGAATGGGTCTCTATTGCGGCAGAACCAATCATCCGCTGCCATTTGTAAAAATTTGAATATAAATGGATCTCTATCGCGGCAGAACTAATCATCCGCTGCCAAAAACATGAAAATGTTATAGGTATTGTTGCGGAAAATATAATCCGCTATTATATTAAGTTAAAAAAAAATGAAAAAACTCACTAAACAAAGCTTTGAATGTAAAAAAAAATCAATTTTTTAGTGGCGGATATATCTTTCCGCTACTATATGTATGTGAATTAGCATTCGTATGCGCGGGCTCCTATAGCGGCGGATAAAATTATCCGCTGCAAAAAAGAACTTATATAGCGGCGGATAAAATTATCCGCTGCAACAAAGGTACATATAGCGTCGGATAAAATTATCCGCTATTATAAACCGCCGCTGTAGATCAAAATTGTTGTAGTGCAAAATTTGGTCCTCGGAGGCTCAAATAAATGCGTGGAAGAATTTTTGCGACACGTGTACCAATATGCCTTTATGATTAAATGTACTCTGTGTAAATATCAATAACATCAACGGTCATTCACATTACGTGGAATATTTAGACATACACCTCTGAATTCTGATAAATATTTGAGATAGTCCCATATTTTTAAACTGAGGACATGTCTCTTGACCTTCGTCTTTTCTGATAGTCTAATAGAAACTGACACAAAGACCCTCATCTCATCTTCTTGGTAGATACTCATCGTTGTTCTAAAAGACTACATAGAGTAACAATTTCTAAATCCCCACATGATATATATTGTAAAATTCATAGTTTTATTTTCATATAATATTTCATTCATTTATTGTTGAGAATAAGTTTTGAACTCAAGACCTCTTGAGTGTTTTATTGTATAAAGTAGTACTTTCCTTTTTTGGTGAAACATAAAAGAACTCTTTTCTTTTTCCTTTTTTGTTTTACTTTACTTTATTAGTTTTGAAAGTTGTAAAACATCACTACTTTCTTTAGTCCCACATCGGGTAAATACAAGGAAAGTTCTCAACTTATTTATGATCCTTCTCTCTTTAATGCTTGAGTGTGAGAGAGATAAAGACTGGGCCTCGCGCGCACATGGGGGCCCAAGGCACTGTGGGACTGCAGCCCATTGAGTTTGGGGCCAACCCGTCGGAAAACCTTAGTGTGCGTGTGTGCATACGATGCGCGCGCAGGGGGGGTGCAAATTTCGAGGATTTAAGCCTCGGGATTTTCTGATCTCTCCTCTTCTCTGATTTCAACTCTTGCTGCTTGTGAAAAATTCGATCTAATCGAGTTCGCCGTAGATCTGCTATTTAATATTGCTTATTATTCAGTGTTTCAATAAATCAGATTCATAATTAATTCCAACAATATACTCAAAATACTGTTCTGACGTGGCATGTGCTAGAACCATAGATGTGCAAAAGTATATCGAGGCATAAAATCTATTATTTTAATACATACCATGTTGAGAGAGTATTTTGAATATGCCATGGGGGAGTCAAATTATCACAACTATTTAGATAAGAAAGGAATATTTACATAATAGGAATGATTTTCTGACTCCCCCATGGGGCATTCTCAAAATATTCTCTTGATATAGCATATGCTAAAGACAGATTTGCTTCACCAATTCTTATCTTCCTTTACCAGATTCGATGTCTCGTTTTGTTAGCCAATTTCAGTCATATACACTGCCATTGTCCATGGATTCTGTTTGCTACCTGTGTGTGGTTAGTTAATTTATTGGCCAACCTAGTTTATAATTTTTTTTAATTTATTTTGAAAGCTCCTATTGGACCCCAACTTTTACTTATTAGGCCCTAATTTCTTAAATAATTTATCACACCCTTCAAACATTACTAAGGTTTGGTGCAAATTATAATCTAAACATTACAAATCATAATAAGAATCATTTAAACAATTTCAGTAATTGTTTACAATTATGATTAGGCTCACACAAAATCTTGAATCCAAAAAATTGAAATCTAGTGAGAGAGAACTTCTATTGGCACTCCAACTCTTAATTTTTTTCAACTATTCACTTATTTCAATTCATTAATTTTTTTTTTGAGGTGTAATGAGTAAAAGTTGGGTTGCGAATAGAAGCTCTCTTTATTTTTAATTTTATTTTTGTAAGATTTATCATTTTATTTTTTAATCTTTTAACTACTATCATTAACATTAACATATATTTTTCTTACAAAGCTTTTATTATTATTTAACTACTACTAAACATATTCTCCAAAACATATTAAACCTAATAATTCACTTATTTTTTTAGAAATAAGTATAGTCGCACTATTGCACCTGTGTGAATGCCATATAACTATATATTTTATCATCCTAGTTGCATCAAACCCATAATAAACTCATTTTGTCCCTTATATTCTTTGAAGTATATAAGGAATAAAATGAGTTCATTATGAGTCTCATAAGTAAAATCATATGAAGTCTTTATCCAAGTCCAAAGAACTACAAAGAAACAAGCGAGAATTGTAACAAATTAAAGTAACATCATTGTTTGCAAATTGAAAGATAAGTTTTCCAAAAGTAGTATTGTCAATTACAAATCAAATACCTAAGTCCTATGATAAACAATTACAAAATAATTAAATCATAAGTTGCCAAAGGTAGAATCATCTTTGTCTTAAACGAGATTTGTAACTTTTATTGGTTCCCTCTATGTTTGGTCCAATCGATAACTCTAGGGAGAAGAGAAATTGAAGTGTTGTTTTCTAAAAACTCAATTTCACGTTTCATTCATGCATGTGACCAATTATTAGACAGGAGAAATTCATCAACATCTGAATAAGCAAAGCCATGAAGGTGGTTCATCTTCAATATGATATATGATCCACAAAATGGATATTGGATATTATGAAGTGAAAGGCTTTTGATTTCTGTGATATGTTGATATGTTCGTTTATTTTTTTGTTGCTAGGCAAGTGAGATTAGTGGTCACTAATTAGTAGGTTAGTTTGAACTTAGGTTGTGGTATCAACACTAACATTCTTTGACCAACTTAGCAACTTGGCACCTTCATAGGTGTACAAAAGAAGCTTGGATTAGATAGAAAGGAATCAGCAACTACCTTCATAACTTCCCCCTATTTCAATAAGAACAAATGAAATAAGATAAATAATAGAGGGAGAAACCAAGGAAACTAGGTAGCCAAGTTTCTAACTTCAAAGTAGAAATTTTGAGACTTGGTATATAAATTTCCCAAATCATATGGAAACTAGAAAATTCAAATCTTCCAAATTAAGTATCTAAATAAAAATGTTTATAGGAGCCTCAATATTGATTCCTTAATCTGTTCAATTTATTTTGGTGCCAAAAAACCCTGTGAGCCTATATTTGTATCATCTTCAAACTCTCAGAAGATTGGTGTATGTGATCCCCTAATTGCAATCCTTCATGGTAAGAATACACATCCACATTAAGTAGAACCATTTTATCAATTTGAAGAAAACTACAAAGATGTTAACTATTCTTAATCTAAACAATAAGAGATAAAATAGAAACAAATTAACAAATTAGGGAAAAAATAATAAAACTAGAAAATATTGAAAAAAAAACTCACCGAGAGCTTAGTTCTTAAGGTTTTCGACCAAAGCCCCTTAGGGTTTTTGAGAGCAACAATTTGACACAATTCTTAGGGTTATTGAGATTTAGATTGGTTTGTTCAATGGGGCTGATGAAAACGAGCTATAGTTCTTAGGTTTTTGAAAAAATATTGAAATCGCCTCGACCCTTTTTCACTAAATATTGTAGAGAGGAGTCTGATTGGTAAATTGGAGATTTTTGAGAAATGGGATTCGTCACTTAATTTAGGTCAAGGAACCAAAAATAACTCCAAATGGATTTAGATCGATCCACGGATAAGAGAAATGAGTAAGGAATCAGATTACAGATTTTTAAAGGTGTTGGGCACTGAACCCGCCCAATCAAAATGATTGGTCTCTACTACGATCCAAGAAAAATCCTAAGGTCAAACGGGGAAGACTACGGTCAAGGCTATGGTCCAATCATCATCGTCAATTTATATCAGATGTACTAAATGAATCTTACAGCTAAAGTTCTTCCAAATATTACATGATTTCTCGAATTTTGCATAAAAAAGAGAATTTAAGAAAAAGTTTCCTATATCCCATGATCTAAAATTAATTGTAAATCTACATGCAAATATTTTTCAAATTAATAACAATGGAAGTTTGTGAAAGTTTTCTAAATCATGAAATTTCTAAATTGGCAACTTATGAGATTTCTAAATTAGGAACATAAAACTTCCCAAATTAGAGATTTACAAATATGATTAGTTTTCAAATTAGAAATTTATAAAATAAATTCCCAACATTAAGATTTGTGAAACCTCCACATTAGAAAATCCTATGTATAAAAGTTTCCAAAATACCAAATTCATGAATAGGAATTCCCAAATTAGAAATTTATGAAATTATGACGAATTACCAAATTGGAAATTATCAAAATAACAATGAACAAAATTTCACATTATCATGCTTGCCAAATTAGAGATTGACAAATACCAATGTATACAAAATTTTCAAATTTGAAGAAAAAATCCACATTTATCCAATTATTAAATTAAGTACATGGGCATGCATTTATAACTTTTAATTTTTTCAAAACAATTATCATTCAACGACATGCATATTCGTCATGTTAAGAAGGACATTATCACATGGAATAATTTTAAAATAATACAAATCATACAAAACCAATTCGAGCACAATGATTGTGAAATTTTTTAGAAAAAAAACATTCCCCTAATCCTATCAATATAAAAAAAATATATATATATTCTCCTAATCCTACCGATATGTAAAAATAAAAAACATAAAAAATGATGCATTTCCCCTATTGTAAATTATTCAAAACACGGCAAAACATTACATAGCATCGCAAACATACAAAAAATATCTTTTGTAATAAACTCTATAATGATCGTGATGCCGAAAATTAATATAAGACATTAATGGAAGAGAAAATTTAACTATAGGGACACATGAAAACAAAGAGAAAAGAAAAAAAAAATGTGCTGCGAAGAACAATGAGAGAAAGAAGAGAACAAAAAAAAAAAAAAAAAACCAAACATAAACTTACCTACAAAATGATATAGCAGCAAGTTAATTCCTTCAAGAAGACGTATGCGTATTCACTGTGATTGCTACTGCTATAATAAGTGATAACGAAAACGCCAATGTTAATTGCTATGGCTGTAGCTGTGAGTGTTTGTGCTGGAGTCATTGGTATGGAAAAAGATGAAGCGAGACTTGGGCTGTTGTTGTGATGGAGAGGTGAGAGTTGGGGGTAGAGAAAAGTGGTTGTGCTGAAACGTGAAGAAGATGAGGGCTGAAAGAGATGGCTATGTTGAGCGGTGAGGGAAATGAACATAGAGAGAGAGGTGGCTGTGCGGTGTTGCGAAGAAGATGAGGGCTGATAGAAGATTGCTGTAACAAAACGTTGTTGAAGATGAGGGCAGCAAGATGAGTGCAGTAGGGGGTTGTATTGTAAGGACGTGGAGAGATAAGAAGCAGAGAAGAGGTTGTGTTGAAGGAGATGAAGTACAACAGAGGGCTGCAATAAATGTGGAGAGATAAGAGGCATAAAGGGGGCTGTGTTAAAGGAGATGAAATGCAATAGAGGGCTGCAATGGACGTGGAGAGATAAGTGGCAGAAAGGGGTAGCTAGGGGCTGTAAAGGACAAAGGAGGATAGAAATATAAGGTTGCAGCAGCCAACGTGGTTGTAACAGGGAGTTGGGGTGAGAGATGTGAGGGAGTTCTATTGTAGAACTAGAGGGTGAGTCGAGAAGAAGAAGAGCCTCTTATTTTTTTTTTTTGATAAGTAGCATTGCATTCAAGAAAAAAACCAAATCGGTCGAGTTGACCAATCTGGAAGGCCTTACAAATCAGAACTATTCACGTAAATGCCCACAAATCCCATCCCAATTAAACAAAAAATCCTCGAAAAACAAGCCCCTAAGTTCCTTATATACTTTGGACCAACAAAATATAAAACCCAAAATAGACAAAATCGAATCTGTGTAATCTTTGTGTTTCCCCTCAAAAATTCGTCTATTCCTTTCAAACCACACCCCCCAACAAATTGCAAACGGTGTGATGCTCCACAGTATCCTCTTTGTGCCGCCAAACGAGTACCCAATTGTCGACCAACCAATGAATATATCCTTGACTGAATTCGGTAAGCATGTCATGACCCCGAATAACTTAAAAAAATGGACCCAAATGGCATGTGAGAATTTGCAATGGATTAAAAGGTGATCCGATGATTCTCCGTTATTCATACATAGCACGCACCAACTCGCCCCACACCATCCACGCTGCATCAAAAAGTCCGTTGTCTGAATCCTTCTTAAAGCCGCTGTCCATGTGAAGAAGGCGATTTTGCTTGGCACTTTCGGACCCCAAATTGAAACATGAGGGAATAACGATTCCCCATCATTGCACAAGGATTGGTAAAATGAACGAACCGAAAACCTTCCATCCTTACTCGCTGTCCATATTCTCTCATCTTCTCTTCCCGGGCGTAGCTCGATACTAGAAGCGTTGATAACTAGTCTACCAACTTCTTGCAGTTCCAACTCATTAATATTTCTTCGGAAACCGAGGTCCCATTCCCTTTCTCCACCCACATCTCTTCGAATAGAAGTGATGGGTTGTCCTTTCTTCGAGGATATGGAGTATAAGTTTGGAAACACCTCCATTAGAGGTCGATTATCACACCATGTGTCTTCCCAAAACCTTACCCGGTTGCCTCGACCCACCTTAAAATTAATTCTCGTTATGAATAGTGGGATGATCTACATGATGCCTTTCCACAATCCGCACCCATATGGTTGTCTTGTTGGACTGCTTTCCCACCCCGTCCGCCTAGATCCGTACTTGCCTTCTATGACTTGTCTCCATAAACTATTACCATCAGTCCCGAATTTCCACAACCACTTCCCCCTCAACGCCGAGTTCATTTCCCGGAGCCTCCTAATGCCGAGGCCGCCTTGCTTCTTAGCTGAGCAAACCTGTTTCCAACTCACTAGGTGGTGTTTTTTACTCCCATCTCTGTCATGCCATAAAAAGTTACGAAACAACTTATCTAGCCTTAGCTCTACGCTTTAGGGCATTGAAAGAAGAGAGAGAAAGTATATTGGTATACTAGAGAGCACGCTTTTTATCAATGTCAGTTTACCTCCCTTGGATAGATAATTGGCCTGCCACATTGCTAGCTTCCTTTCGATTCTCTCCACTATCGGATCCCAAATTGCCACCCTCCTATACGGGGCCCCCAGAGGCATCCCCAAGTATGTTGAGGGCAAACTACCTGTCTGCCAACCCAGCGAAGCTGCCAAAAGAGTTACACATCTAACCAATCCAACCGGGAGTACCTTACTCTTCCTTGTGTTAACTGGGATACCTGACACCGCTTCGAAACAACACAGCAGTCCGCTTAATCTCCTTGTTTGATCTATGGATTCATCCAAAAATACTAACGTATCATCTGCGAATTGAAGATGTGAAATAGTCACAGTGCCCGCACCTACGGAAAACCCTGAGAAATATCCATTCGCCACTCCTCTCTCCATCATCTTACCAAATGCTTCTGCTACTATGATAAATAAGAAATGAGACAAGGGGTCCCCTTGTCTGAGCCCTCTTGTACTCTTAAAAAAACCGTGGGGCGTCCCATTTACTAACATAGAGTAAGATGGGGAAGTAACGCACGCCATAACTCATGAAATCCATCTCCTACCAAATCCCAAGTTCCCCAACATATATTCCAAAAACTTCCAATTGACGTGATCATAGGCTTTCTCAAAGTCCACCTTGCACACCACCCCCGCTTTACCAAACTTCAATCTCGAGTCAATGCACTCGTTTGCTATCAAAACTCCATCTAGAATCTGTCTTCCTTTAATAAACGCGCTCTGATTACACCCTATTAACTCTTGAATGACACATTTTAATCTCTTAGCAAGAATGCTCGTGATGATCTTATAACTGGTGTTCACCAGGCTAATGGGTCTCAGGTCTTTAATATCTTCAGTCCCCGCTACCTTTGGGATTAGCGCGATGAAAGTACAATTAGAGTCCCGGTCCAACACTCCCTCTCTGAAGAATTCATCAATTAGCGCGATGAAGTCACCCTTGATGATATCCCAACAAGTTTTATAAAACTCCACAGGAAAACCATCGGGCCCAGGTGATTTATCATTCTTCATGTTTGAGATAGCATCCCAAACCTCGTCTTCTTCAACGGATCTTTCCAGCCAATCACCTTGTAACTCAGATAATCTATTAAACTGAAGTAAATCTGGTTTTGGTCTGTCACCAATTCTGTCAGTATACAGATCCGAGTAGAATTCCACGATCCCCTTAGCAACCGCCTCTTCTCCTTCCAACCACTCCCCGTTCACCTGCAGTCTCATGATGTGGTTGTTCCTACCTCGAGTGTTGGCCATGCTGTGGAAGAATTTTGTGTTACTATCCCCTTCTTTCAGCCATCTAATTCTGGATTTCTGCTTCCAACTGATCTCTTCCATAAGTGCCAACCGTTGATATTTCTCACGAAGGTTTATTCTCGTTGCCCTATCATCCATTGAGATAGGGCTCATCTCTTCTTTACGATCCAGATCTTCAATTCTCGACAGAACCTCCTTTTTTTGCACGTCCACCCTTCCGAAAGATTCTTTATTCCATACTTTTAGTGCCTTCTTTAAGGCCTTCAACTTTTTTCTGAATAGCTCCCCTGCTGATCCTGCAAATGAGAAACTCCTCCACCATTCAGTTACCAATTCCTTAAAGTTATGTTGCTTTAGCCACATCACTTCGAAGCGAAACGGAATAGGACCCCTACTAAATGGCCCCGTTTCCAACTGGATGGGGCAATGATCAGAAACTGGGTTTGGAATAGTCGTTTGAGAAATTTGGCAGAACAACGAGGTCCAATCATCTGAGACCAGAAATCTGTCTAATCTGTTAAGAGTGGGTATATCATGATGATTGGACCAAGTAAAACTTCTACCCTGGAGGGGGATATCCATTAAACTGTTTCGATTCACAAATTCCCCAAATCTCCTCATCCTTGTTGTTACCCTCGATCCTCCTTGTTTCTCACAAGCGAATCTAATCACGTTGAAATCTCCTCCCAGGCACCACGGACGGTTCCAATAACTACCCACGTCATCCAATTTCTCCCAGAACTGCTCACGTTCCCACTCTTTATTAGGACCGTACACTCCCGAAAATACCCAATTGTCTTCCTTCCCAACACACCGACACAAAATAGATACAGAAAAGGCTCCCACTAAAGAATCCTCCACCTCGATCACCCTTTTGTCCCAAAGCACCCAAACTCCCCCTGCTGTCCCATTTGATGTAAGAACTTTCCAACCCACATTCCGACCAACCCAAATGTCACGTATCATCGCCAAATCCACTTGGTCTAATTTAGTTTCTTGTAGTGTTACTACGTGTGGCTTATGCGCTTGAAGCAGTGCCTTAACCGACGCCCTTTTGGTCTTATTGTTGAGTCCACGCACATTCCAAGAGAAAAGTTTAATTGTCATTTGCAACCTTAAGTTTCCTCCCGCTCCTTAAGACTACGGACGTTCCAATCTTAATCATATCCCCTGATTTTTGTAACTCCTGGACCTCTTTGACCAATCTGACCCTTAACTTCTTCACTTTATTTTCATCCACCATCACAACACCTTTCCCTTTACTTCGGCAACCTTGTTGTCCTGTCTCCTCTTGACCCACCTCTGTACTTAGGATTAATTCCACCTCGTCTCAGATACTCGCTTGTTCCTCGTCTAATGGATTATCCTCTCTAATCGCTGTATTATAACATTCGCCAATCCCAACCCGTTTCTTAAGTGCCAGCTCTAACAGAATATCGGTACCTTCTGACTGCCCTTCTGTAGATAACCCAGCAACCCAACTAACTTCGCTCAGATTATGAATGATCCAGTCAGCTAGTATTTCCACTATTTGGTTTTTCGATCTATTCCTTCCCCAGCTCCCCGAACTATCCTCTCTATCGACCATGTCCAAGGGAATGACATCCGTTTCGGTTTCCTCCTGTATGACGTCTCCTGTAGCAAAGTTGTTGTGTTCACCACCATTCACCAATTCCTCACTATTGCAACCATTTCTTTGAAGATCCAAATCTTCAATGGACTGAAGTAGCTGTAGAAAACCTCCCTGTCCCAAGGCATGTCTTCCTCCCCACCTCTGATCATCTAGCAACTCATGATGTATCACTTCATATCCTCCTTACTGAGTTCCAACACTAGATAGTTGCTTACAAACTGTCTGTTCCTCATGAATCAGTTCCATAGGCCCCATGGTGATTGGTACTATCTCTAAATCATCTTCCTGATAGTCGATCTTATCTACACCACCAGCTCCCACTGCCTTCGTTTTCATCATGTCCTCAATGAGGTCCCCTTCCAAGAATGTCAGGCTCGAAGGTTTTGTCCCTACCAATCCACTGGCGCTTCCACTTGCTAAAATTCTATCTGTTGTAGCTATAACACCCTCTTCTGTATTCACCTCTCTGTCCGGGCCAACTAATTGAGTCAAAATAGAGGTAGACTGAATACATACCTTTGAATGTTTTGGATCTGGATCGGGTATTTGGACCATCTCGTAAGAAGGCTGAGTTTTAAACGCTGGGCCTGATTCAGAGAGCATCTCCACCTCACCAACGGGCTGCACATTAAGAGCACTATGCACTGGGCCTACTTGGTTAATCAGCTGGGTTGGCTCATTGTCGGGTTGTGGCCTGCCCAGTGCATATAATGGGCCGCCTGTTCCAGAGATCTCCTCTGCCTCACTTTCGGGCTGACCGTTAAGATGTGGGTTAAGCGTTGGGCCCATGTGGCAAAGCGACTGCTGGTCTGTCTCACAGTTGTGTTGAGAGGTGTCCATTGCGTAAGATGGGCCGCCTGGCCCAGAAACCTGCTCCATCCCGCATTCGGCCCGAATACTAAACTCATGAATTAATGGACCGCCAGGTCCAGTTAATCCGCCCATCTCGTGTAGAACATGATTGTTTCTCGTGTTCGCCTGGTCCACCTCTGAGTCGTAACAGCCCACCGCACTAGGCCCTACTGATGTTCCATCTGTGGTCTTGGCCCCAACGGTCTCTATCATGTCAGCATAGACATTAGAAGAAAAAATCATTTTACTTGTTTCATACTCATATGCAGCCGCCTTCCCATTCCTATGATTTGACAAAGCATTTTTAAATCCTTCCACATGGCCCATTGCTACAGTAGTAGAAGCTGGAATTGTATTAAATGGATCTGACATCAATTGCTTTGCTA
The DNA here is from genome assembly GCF_017979445.1 of Akebia trifoliata. Classification (NCBI taxonomy): domain Eukaryota; kingdom Viridiplantae; phylum Streptophyta; class Magnoliopsida; order Ranunculales; family Lardizabalaceae; genus Akebia; species Akebia trifoliata. The sequence continues at coordinate 33,619,951 of NC_141388.1, read as the reverse complement.
AGTCCATGCCACCTTTGCTATTGCCAGGCTTCATCTTCTCCACTTTGTCCTCCATGTTCTCAGTTAGTTTGATGCCCACCGTCAACTGTACATTCCTTACTGGAAATTTAATCCATCTGGGGATGTCTAGTGCTCTCCGTCTAACCTTAATGCTTGCCACTGTGAGATCTTCCAAGTTTCGAGTACACTCCTTGATCTCCATGAGACCGCCTAACATATCGCCAATGAGGGTAAAGGACTTAGTCTCCCACCTATGGAAAGGGAGTCCAATGATGTCTATCCATGTCCCATTATGCTCCCAGCTCTTCGCAATGCTATTACAGTTAGCATACCAAGCTCTTAGTCCAACCACGGCATCCTGGACCTTAATTTGTTTCAGTTTTATAAAGATGTCGAAGTCTTTTCTCCTATGGCATACAAATAACCTCCTATTGGGTCCACGCGGTCTTTGAACGAGTTTACTAGAATTTGGAGCTAAGGAGTTGACCACTCCCTCCACCTCTTCCCAGCAAGTCGATTTGTCCCCTGATTCGCAGATAATCGCCCACCTCCATACACCGAAGTGTTCTATTGTGTCAATCTTATTGATGAGTATTGTTGGTCTCTGGGGATTGTTCTTGCCCTTCCCAGACAGGAGTATGTTACCTACCCCTCTCTTCCAAGGACCTCCTTCAGCCGCTCCACCTTTCTTTAATGCCTCACCAAGATTATCCCATCCTAATCCTGCATCTCCTTCCGGGATCAGTAGTGAAGGAAACCAACCTTGCCCTGAAAATTCTAAAATTTTAATGAATCGACCGTATTCATTTTCATACCCTTGTGCCATCTTGTAGTGCCCCAAAATCATCGATTTCTTCCAAAACAAACTGCCTGTTCTCCAGTTCTTGGCATCCTCCAAAGTCTGCATCAACCACATTCTTTCTTTTTCAAAAAGCACAAGTTCCGACCCTCCCTTATCTCTTCTCTCCACTACCCTGATTGCTTGGTTATTTTTCACCCAACATCTCTGAACTTCGAAGACCTTCTGATCGACTTGAGCTATAACGGCCCTCCCCACCAGGGAGTAATCTGTGTGTCTCCAATGGTTCATCTCCACCTTTTTGATGCACTTTTTCGGTGTGATGCTCACTTCAAATCAACACCTGCTTTATTATATCATCTCTCAGTAGTTTATTCACATTCCTTCTAGTATTCGCTTGCAGTGAGGGGTGCTGAAGGAGAATGCATGAATCAAGATTGAGAATTTAGTTTATTGAAAATAAACCAAAGCAAGTGCTGGTGGTTACTCCTTGTCGGTTTGTGCGCTGAAGAAGAGCCTCTTATCCGTTGGAAAAAAAGGACATTTTATATTAAAAAAACTTCTATGTTTTATTCGCACGTTGCTTATTTTCTTTTTTTCTTTAAAGAATGAGGGTCTTTATCCCATGCTACTCACATCTATGATGATTTTTGCTTAACTTTCATTTGATTGGTCTATTGAGTCTCAAATTTAATTCGATTGGTCTTTTAGGTTCCGTTGATCGATATTATTTAATTTTTTGAATTTCAATTTGAGTGTTCATTTTAATTGGTTGAGTAATTTTTAATTTAAACTTAACTTTGTTTTTGTATTTTAATTCGATTTCTTGGTTAAATTTCATTTTGATTGATTAATTTTTAATTTGAATTTTAATTGTTTAACTTTTAATTTGAATTTGATTTTTAATTTTACTTATTTAATTTTTAATTTGAGTTTCATTTTTAATTTTTATTGTTTAATTTTTTTTTGGGTCATATTTTCCTAAAATTCAAGGTCTCTGGGTCAAAGTTGGACATTGAGAGGCATTTAAGTCATTTTTGTGATTTTTTCTAAATTTCTCTATTTTTGTTGATTTAGATCTCATTACACTCGTAATCATATTCTGAGTGCAATGGCGGTGCTTTCAAGATTTTTTGGAGGTCCGAAATTCATGAGAAATATTTTCATCATTTTGTAGATTATTACGAATTTAGGCGTGAGGTTTCTTTAGTCCCAACGTGATTATTTCTAAGTTTCAAGGTCGTATTTTCCTAGTATAGCGAGGTCTCTAAGTTATCGAATTGTGTAGCGAACCTAAGCGTATGTGCTTGTTAAATTGGGTGTACGGTGTAGCGATCCTAACTATGCGTAAACTTCTATGTCGAGTTGTAGTGAGTACGAGAGATTAAAAGACTGGAAATGAAAGGAATTAGGGATAATACTCACAAACTTTTGAGTTCTTTGCATTCATCATTAGGAATATAATTCACAACAAGCAGGTGACGAATTATCGAATTAGGCAGATGTAAAAATAGGGTGTCTACAGAGATCAATATTTTGAGCTTTGAAAATAGCTTAGATGAGAAGATAAATGATTTGAACTTGAGTTCTTCAATTTGAACTTCGAAAATGGCTAAAATGATGAGAATAGGTTGAGAGTGTAAAGAGAAATGATTATATAGAGTAGATTGAGAGTGTGAAGCAATTTTGAGATAACAAGAAAAGAGAAATCAAGAGAGTGTGCGAGAGACAAAAGAGATTGAGAGAGTGTAAAAGAGAGAAGACAAAAAGGCAATTTTGAGAGCATATCGAAAGAGAGCAGAGGTGGGTTATTTATTTATTTTTTTTCCTAACAAGAGCAACAAAATTTGGTGGGCTAAGGTTGTTGAATTTGTTTATTGGGCCTAGACGTAGGCTTTGGGAGAACGAAAAATAGATGAGTTGCCAAAGCTGACGAATTTAGTGCTATTATGATATCAAATTTTACCTTTTTTGAGGTAGTAGCGCTTTGGGTTATTGCCGATGAATTTTGTCATTTAGGTCATTGGAGGATTGAATAAACAGGAGAGAGAAAAAAAGTGAACGTTTTTTTTCTTTGCTGAAATTCCCCAAAGAAAGTTCAAATTTTCTAATTGATTATTTTCCAATTCCTCATTTGCGTCCAAAATATGAACCACGAGAATAAAAAAGAAAATAAATTAGGGAAAATGAAATTCAATTATTGGGCTCTACCAAAGGCCTTGAACCCATGACTTGGCTCAAATTGATTAAATTAGTTACCACTGAATCCATTTTCAAAAGGGAAATTTTGGTTAATGAATGTTGTAAGATTTCACATAGCTGATCACATCCAATGATTGAATTCACGATGAAGAAAACCAATATTTTTCTCCATTCCACTTTCTCCGGAGCCGTGTCTTCTATCATTAAAATTGTCTCCTAATCTATTTAATGTAAGTCATCAAAATTATTTCATATGATTCCATTTCCTAATATACATTGTAAAAGTCATTGATTGTATGTATCACGAAGTTTTAATTGAATCTTCATTGATATTAGCTATGGGACAAAGTTTTGAGCAAGTCTTTTAAGAGACAATTTCCATATATCTGTTAAGTAGTTGCTATTCAGTTTTTATTTTGTTAGTTACCAAGTGCCTTATAAAGATCTTTAGATTTTGTCGTGACTTGTGATTTGATCTTTTTACAAACATGTGCCCTGAGGCAATTAATATTTTCGATCGTTACAAGAAATAGCACGCGGTAAACTTCAAAGCTGATGATGGATAACTTACATCAATTGAGGCCAAATAAATCAAGCATCAAGAAGTTATAGTTTTCGGGATTATGTTGGATGTTAAAAAAATCTTCACATCTATATGGAATTGTGGATATTAAGCGCTTCCATCATATTAATAAATTTTTATTTTTATTTTTTTAAACATCTATGATGCATTGTTCATTATTTTCTCTATTTCTTTCCAAATCTTTTTTATGAAATGTGCTTGTTGGAGTTTCTGCTACATAGAAGTTTTTCCTCCCTACGATGACATTCATGATGACAATGATTTGATAACATGAAAATTTTTGTAGGGATTGTAAATATTGAAATTATATCAACTCTAAATATTAATTTAATCGTCGAAGTGTTTAGAGAGTGTAGAGTGGAGGTATTCTTAAAATCTCAACGTTTACAAGAAAGACGCCCTAGATCGCAACAATATATTTCCACCTTTAGAGAAAGGTGGGTCCCATTAGCACCACATTTACCCACCAGAAAAGGGGGGATTTTAACTTTTAGTCTTTGACATCTAACATTTCTTAATATATTTTATATTTTATAATTAAAATATCATTAAGGCTGTGCAAAATCCTTCTTGCTCATTAGAGAAAAAAAAAATAGAGTAACGAAACGCTAATCCAAGGTTTAAGGTTCCTTTATCTATCTAAAACAAAATTAATATATTTAAGTAAAATTATTCCTGAAAAATATTTTTGTAAAATCACACATCCCAAGAATTGGTTTTCATGTATTTCTGAATTCTTCCGGAGACAGGCGAATCAGAGTGCTGATTATTTAGCAAGATTGGGGGCCGTTAAGGTAATTTTTCCATTACTCTCAAGAACTGCAGAGAATAAGTAACTATTCTCGTCCTCGATTATTAGTAAAAGGAAGGGACCGCTACAACCTCATACCCATCTCTGTTGGAATTTGCCACGTGCACAAAAATTGAAAAAAAGAAAAAAAAAATTGGAAAAAAAAAAAATCATTTTCTTACAGTAAACATTTAAAAAGAAATTGACACAAACAAGCAATATATTTATTCATCAAATGGATGACGGAAGACGCAAACAAGAGACACAACACCATCGTAACCATCACCATCAGCACCACCAACAACAATAACTTCAAAACCTAAAAGGCGAAAAATGAACCGAAGAAGAGGAAAAACAACAACAACAAGACAAAGAAGATGATGATGATGATGATGACGACGAAGAGAGACAGAGAGAGAGCACAAGAACTCTATTTTCCTTGGAGTCCCAAAGTCAAGTTCAAATTATCCATCTCAAAATCATTGTCATTTTGGATCAATGCCCCAATAGTTGAATCTGTATCAGTTGATCGATCAGGAGCAGCTCCGCTTGATGGTTCCACCACTGCCAGGGAAGAAGGCCTAGAGAAAGGGAAGTAGTTGTAAGGGATAGAAGGCTGTGTAGGTGGTCTAAGAGACCCATAAGCAGGACCAGATCCATACAAAAGATTGGGTATGAACCCGTTTCCAGGCATGGTTCGGACCATTAGAGCTCTAAGTCCCCGTTGTATCGGTTGTGGGTGTCTCACTTGCCTCAAAGTACTGGGAAAGGATGTAGAGTATGGGTAAGGGAAGGCCCCCCCTTGAGCGTTGACGAATAACGCGTGTTCCGGCTCTAGGAGCATTTTGATGGTCACCCGAAGCCAGTGGACTAGTTCTGAAGGATCTTGAGCAATGTGGGCAAGTAATAACCCAATTCACAAATTGATGGATTTGGGTTGGTTGTTGAGGATTGCTTTCCATAGGATTGTCGTTGTTGGAGCTTCGAACACTGTTCATGGTGATGGGATTCCAAAGAAGAAGAAGAAGAAGAGAGATGGGTGAGAGGGTTACTAGAGAGGGATATATATAGCAATTTTGTGGGGTTTATCTGAGAAACTGCCTATGGTGATGATGGAAATGCAGAGAAGAAGAGAAAAGAATTCCAAGTGTAGGAGAAGATATAGATTTTTGTTGTAACGTTTGACTAGACGACTGTAAGAGAGAGAGAGAGAGAGAGAGAGGTGGATGAGAAACTAATTAGCGAGGATCAAATATAGATGGTTTTTGGGATTCTTCTAGATTTCATGAACCAAGGTGATATCTACCATTGAGTGGGTTATCCGGGTAAAGTTGAGCTATAGCTCAGCTGGACACTAAGGTTGGGTTGAAATTGTAAGGAGAAAAGAGATTTGTTTGACTGCATGCATAAACACAAGTTTGGAATGACAGATGGTTTTAACGAGAGACAATGAGACCCACTTAGATAGAGTTTCGGTTATGGTTGAGGGGTTATATATGGTGCTTCTTAACACTATGTATGATACATGACTCCAGTCATGATTCATTAATCTTAAGCCTACAATTGTTAAATACTAATTGATGGATTATTATGTACAGCTTAGGATGTAGCTCTATCATCTTCAACGCTCTCAGCAAGTATATTTCAATGTCTCAGCATACAAGATAAAAGGTGGCAATAGGTAAGAGATTATCTTGAAGACAATCATAAATGTAGATCAAAATTGAAGGGAAAAAAAGCATGAAGAAAAGTTTTGAACATCAAAATGAGCCTTCTTTTTTCTTATTTTTTTAATTTGATAGGCCCCAACTCCTTCCCTCCACTAATATGCATGTATACATACATTGAGATATACGTACAAAAAATCCAAACATTCTTATTTTTTTAATTTGATAGACCCCAACAACTTCTCTATGTATACATACATAGAGATATACGTACAGAAAATCTACATTTACTCATGTCTATTGAGCTTATAGGGTGGTTATTTCCCTTGGAGACTATAAAACTTGGTGGTAAGAAGCTAACATATTCTGAAAGATGTTCAATGGGAAGTGAGGTATGTGTTTAGAGAAGAAAATCATAAGGCAGGTGCCTTAGTGTCCTTTACTTCAAACTCTTAAGTATAATTGGGTTTTTCTACTATTGAGAGACTCCCTTTGATAGCTCAATAAGTGTTTATGGGTGATTGGATGAATCTTCCATCCCCTAGACATATGTGTACCCACCAAAATTTTGAGGAGGCCTTTTATAAGTAAAAATTCATAAAATTATATATAGGCCTCGCATCCAAATTGAGTTCATTAATTAGGAACGTGCCTCCTACAAGTCTAGGTTTTGAGTTTTTACAGATAAAACTCATGATCTAACAAATTCAAGTGATTTGCATTGAGTATTGAATCCATACACCCAACAAACAGGTTAGCCCATGGTTAAATTCAAAGTCCACTAAAATGGGATGGATCAATAACCAAAAACCATTGAAATTGATTATGTAAAATCCTGTTAGATAGAGGAGCATATTTGAAAATACTATTTTACCCTAAATTTATAAATATTAAAGCTTCTCTTATTAAGGGAGAGAAGGGGATCACTTTTTCTCAAAAGATAGAAACTCTCTTTCTAGATAAGAAAAAACTCTTAAGCCCTTTTCGACGGACAAAGCAAGCTCTTTAATATAAACTTGAATTTTGATTCAAGAGAAAATTAAACTCAAAAATTTATCGACCTAGAATTAGATTTCTCGCTTTTGTTTAGATCATTTTGATTTGCGAACCTTGGTACTACTCCTTGGTTAATACCATTCTACTGAATAGTCGAGTTGGTTGGGATGAGATTCTATTTTTCCCTTTGACCATTCTCAGTTCCCACCAAGTATTAAGCTAGGTTGCGATAAATACTAGTTTTTTCTTGTAATGATTCTATGGTGTTTCTGGGTTTAGCTCGATATTTTACATTGGGATCGTTCGATTTAAAGAGACATGTCTTTATCCCACAACATTATAAAAATGGTCTCCACGCACTTGCAAATATTGGGGCAATTTTCTATAGAGATTCTCTATTTTGAATGTAAATTATCTCCTAATTGAAGCACAAAAAACATTCATGGCTGATCAATTAAATTTATCTTCAATCTAGCTTGTACAGAAAGTTGTAATTGTTTTCATATTAATACAAATATCATTTTCTTTTAAGAGAATACTTTTCTTAAAGAGAATTTACATTGTGATCTTTCTTTACCCAGCGTTTATTCTTTATTGAACAACTCATTTTCAAGAAGGTATCTGATGTAGTTTTTGTTGTCATCTACCCAATCAATCTTGCACTTAGACCCCTACGTATTTTTTACCCCTATCAAATTCATTGTTGTTGTGTCATTGTCGGACAGTTCTCAATATGGCTAGGTTGGAATACCTCATTGACCTTGGGCATTATACAAGGACTATGGCTTCATGAGGGACCATAAATTCAAAATCCCAATGGGACGGAGGTCTTTCGTTAAGTTTTGAATGACATCCGTATAGACGTAGTAACAAATAAATCTAATCCATCTATTACAAAAGATATATTGAATAGAGAAGACAACCTAGTCTTATTTTAAAATTAGAGTTGATTGGAAAAATATTGTTCCTTCATTAAATTTCTACGATGTCTTATTTTATTTCATACACGTTCACGGGGTCATCACTTAAGTAAGTAATCAATTAGCATCGGGGTGCAAGATACAACCCTCATCCTCATCATCATTGTCATAGTAATTATCATCAATTGTAGAGGTTTAAGATGACAAAGGATATCAACTTAGTCCATCGGCCCATTAGCACCTGCCTGGCCGAACCAACAAAATAAGGATTGGGGTTTTTTATATTGAGCTTTCAAATTACACGTGTGACAAACAGAATCTGTGGACATGTGCACCATGTTTGACTGAATTTTAGGGGAAAAAGATAATAAATTGGGGGGAAGAATGATAAGAGTCAGTGAAGCAATTAAATTATTATAATTTTTTTTTCCACAAGCCAAAATTTGGTCCTCAGAGGCTCAAATAAATGCGTGAAAGAACTTTTCCAACACGTGTACAAATATTCCTTTATTATTAAATGTACTCTGTAAAAATCAATGACGTCAACGGTCATTTCACATTACGTGGAATATTTAGACATACACCTCTGGAATCTGATAAATATTTGAGATAGCCCCATACTTTTAAAACCTAGGACATATCTCTTGATCTCTGTCTTCTTTGATAGTCTAATAGAAAATGACACAAAATTGAGTAACGATTTTCGCACTCCTCCCACATGGTACACTCAAAATACTCTTCTAACGTGACATGTGCTAGAATATATTTTCATCTTAAAATAAACGACTGCACATATTTACAAGGATGTGTATATGTATATCCCAAGACATAAAATCTATGATTCTAATACATGCCACATCAAGAATGCATTTTGAATATGTCACATGAGGAAGCACGTAATTACAATTATTTAGCTAATAAAAGAATATTTACATAACAGTAATGAGTTTTTTATTCTCTCACGTGACATATTAAAATTTTTTTCTTGATGTGACATATGTTAAATCATAGACTATTTTCTTGAGATAAACAATTGCACTTATTTAAAAAGATGTGCAGAAGTGTATCCTGAGGTATAAAATCTATTCTAGCATATGCCACGAGAGTATTTTAGGTATGCCACATGGGGAAGTCAGATTATCCCAACTCTTTACACAAACATAGGAAAAGTTCTTCCATGCACTATCCTAGCTTGTCTAAGGACAGATTTGTTTCACCAACTCTTATCTTTCTTTGCCTGATTTGTTGTCTCATTTTGTTAGTCAATTTCAGTCACATACATTGCGCTTGTCCATGGATTCTATTTGCTACCCGTGTGTGATTTGTTAAATTATCAACCAACCTAGTTTATAATTTTTTTTAATTTATTTTGAAATCTCTTATTGGCACCCCTACTTTTACTTGTTACACCCTAATTTCTTAAATAATTTATCACACCCTTCAAATATTACTAAGGTTTGGTGCAAATTATAATCTAAACATTACAAATCATAATAAGACTCGTTTAAACAATTTCAATAATTGTTTACAATTATGATTAGGCTCACACAAAATCTTCAACACAAAAACTTGAAATCTAGAGAGTGAGAATTTCTATTGGCACCCCAACTTTTAATTATTTTAAACTATTTGCTTATTTCATTTATTTATTATTGAGGTGCAATAAGTAAAAGTTGGGGTGCCAATAATAACTCTCTTTATTTTTAATTTTATTTTTATAAGATTTATCATTTTTATTTTTTTAATCTTTTAACTAGTTGGTCGTACGTGTGAACCCATATGTATTGCAAAAATTAAGATTTATTCATAGTTAAAAGTTTTATACAAAGTTCAAGAAATTATTTTATTTTTTATATAGATAATCTAATTTTATATTACCTTTTAGGGACCGCCAAGTTGTACACAACCAGTAGTTGGTAGCACACCAACATTGAAAAGTAATCATTTTTATAACATCTATTTAACCTACTAATTGCACTTTAATAGTAGTAACGTTAAGATTTAGGATTATTCACCTTCTCATGACCTTGTCTTCTTTGTTCATCTAAATTGTAAACACACTTGTCATACGAATAAGTATTTCTTACAAAAACTATTGAACCAACAATAATTCAAGATGACATCATCGTGGTATGGGACACCGTGTCATGATAAAAGTAATGAATTGGGGTTTTGGGTTTCAACAGAAACCCAATGTGGCTTTTTCAGTGGTATTGAGGAAAAAATTTTGGTTGATAGAAACAATTTTTTTTGAGAAAAATTGAAAACTACAAACACTGTTGCACTGTTCAAGAATAAAGAAATTCAAGGAGTTGTGTAGAAAATTAATTCCATAGATTCACCATGACACGGTATTTGATACCCGCGCAATGGTGAAACATAAAGCTTTTTCTCTCTATTTTTACACTGGAGAGCAAGTTTGGTCCATTAGATTGCATTTAACAGAAATAAATTAAAACAAGTCCTAAAGTAAAAATACAAAAAACGAGAGGGATACTAATGCTACAGTTTTCAAATAAAATCGTAAACGCTTCAATTCCTCGTTAGGGTATTCCAAACAAATAAAATTTATAAACCTTAACTAGATAGGCAAAGTAAGGGGTCGGTCCATAGGGGAAAAGAGGACAAAACATTACAAGAATATTGATTTTTAATGACAAGGTTTTTAGTCGGGATGTATATGTTGCTACTAAAAAGTAACTTTTAATGGTTAAAATGAAATGTCAACATTATAGGTATTATACTGACAACATTTAGTGACAACTCAAATGTAACGGCTAAAATGCATAAAAATACATTACTATGTACCAAAACATCATCAATATATTTAGTGACAAGTTTTATTTTTCGTTGCTAAAAGATTAAGGCTTTGGTGTCAAATAATGGATAATTTTAGCTATGCTTTGATTTTTGCCACTTCAACATATCTTTTGTGGCTGAAATAACATTTCGTCACTAATTCTATGGTTGGAGATTTTTGGAACTGACATAGTGACCACATGAAGAGATTCAGTGGCAACTTTTAATTTTTTGCCACTAACGGTGCAAGGTTTAAGTGACAACATTTTTTGTTGTCATTAATGGTTAATTTTAGCTACATGTTGGTTCTAGCCACTAAAACTTACCTATAGTTACTAGAATAAGATTTTGTCAGTAATTCTATGGTTGGAGATTCTTTGAGCTAACATAATTACTACATGAAAAAGATTTAGAGTATGTTTGATTGCACATGGAAAATAGGGTGGAAAATCAATTTCCATGGAAAATGACATTTTTCAAATGTTTGATTGCACATGGAAATGAAAATTCATTTTCCACCTCATTCAAAAAGTCCACTAAATCATGGATTTCACTTTTTCACTCATATGGGTGGGAAAATGAAATTCACCCATATTTTCCATCCTCAATTCTTCTCTACCACCACAACTACCACCACCACCATTACACTAACATCGCCGTCGTCGTCGGCTCCATCTCCGACCACCTTCTCTCTCTCTCTTTTTCTTTTTCTTCTTCTCCTTCTTCTCCATCCCTCACCTCCTCCTCCACCGTCGCTACCACCACCACCACCACCACCACCACGTTCTTACCCCATTTTCCTCACTTACCTCCGTCGCCGCCATCGTTATCGTCGCCACCGTCGTCGTCGTCGTTGTCGCCACCGTCGTAGTCGTCGCCACCACCGTCGCCGTCATCGTCGCCGCCGCCACCGTCGCCACATCCTCCCCCCCCCCTCTTCCTCGTCATCTTCTTCTTCCTCTCCCCCTCCTCTCATCTTCTTCCTCCTTCTCCTCTTCTTCTTTTTCTCATATTTTTCCATGATTTTATTCAAGTGAAATCAAACAATGGAATTTGATTTTCCAACCATACGTATTTTCCACAACTAATTTTTCATGGATTTCAAATTCCATGGAAAGTGACTTTCCATGCAATCAAACATACCCTTAATGACAAATTTTATTTTATTGCCACTAAAGGTGTAAGATTTTAGTGGCAAATTTTGTTGTTGTCATTAATGACAAGTTTTAGCTACAAGTCAGTTTTTACCACTAAAACATATCTTTAGTGACGAGAATAAGATTTTGTCAGTAATTCATGACTTTAGATTTTTGGAATGAAGAGACACTACAACATTTTTGATTTACAGCGGCGGATTTTTCCGCGGCTACAAGGTGATTTTTCTGCCGGTAAAAGCTATTGCGGCGATGAACAGCGGAATCAAAGATCCGTCGTTGATTCCTCCGTCGCTAACTATAGCAGCGGATAATGTATTCCGCTGTTGCAGGTAGCACCTTTAGCGGCGGATATTAATATCCGCTGCAATAGGTCGAATTTTTAACAAATAGAATATAATACATATAGTGGCGGATATTAAGATCCGCTGCAATAGGTCGAATTTTTAATAAATAGAATATAATACATATAGCGACGGATATTAAGATCCGCTGCAATAGGTCGAATTTTTAATAAATAGAATATAATACATATAGCGGCGGATATTAATATCCGCCGTAATAGGTCAATTTTTTTAAAAAAAATATAACACATATAGCGGCGGATATTAAAATCCGCTGCTATACGCTTTTTATTTAAAAAAAAATTATTATTATATATCCTTCAAAAAGAATATATAAAGACGGAATTTGTATCCACTGCTGTAATTTTTTTTTCATATATATATAGGTGACGATTCAAGGGCCATATGAAAAGACATATGAAAAAACTTTCGTTTTTCAAAATAAGAGTTAGAGGTTTTGGATTGAGCTGATTTTTTGCAAAGATGGTCACTATGATGAAAATATCATCCTCACAAAACATCAGTTCAATCAGAAACTTCTAAATCCATCAAAAGTGATTTACAAATTAGTGATAAAAATTGGTAAAAGATCGACGGTCACATTCTAAATCACTTTTAATGGGGTTAGAAGTTTCAGATTGGGCTGATTTTTTTTTTTTTTTGATGATCTTCCCATCATAGAGATCATACTCACAAAAAATCAGCTCAATCCAAAATTTCTAACCCATATTTTAAAATTTTATTAAAAACGAAAGTTTTTACATATGTTTTCTCATATGGCCCTTGAACCTGACCCATATATATATATATATATATACATTTAACATGTGTCCTCCAACCTGTACAGATTAAAAACTTTAACATAAATAATATAAGAGAGCTGCTATTGCCACACTAACTTTTAATATATAAATCAACCCCTACAAACTACAATACCCAAGGCACGTATGAACATGTGCTGCACACGTACAAATGTTGTTTCTTTGTGTGTGAGTTTTGATGCATATTCAAATGATGAGACGACCCAATGTTATTTGCATGTTATGAAGATTAATGAAAGACATAGAGATGATGATGGTGCACAAACCTAGGTGATTTCCTGCAAGACAATCCACCTTCTACTTCTACAATCCCTGTCCTCTGAATAAAACCCATATCTGTCTGCCTTTTCCCTTGGTCTGCAACATTCATCATACATATAAAGTCATGGCTTGTGCTTTATCAGACACTCAACAAATAATTCATGTAGACAAAAAATCAGTCCAGTCTTAATCAATTTGTGTAGTTGGTAACACTAGAGAAAGATCTGTCATCCTTAGATCAACAAAACTTTGAACCAAAAAGAAAAAGAAAAAGAAAAAATTATGGGTTCTTATGACAGAGGATCAAATGCAGATAATACAAAGAAGAAATAATAAATATAAGTAACAATTTATGAGATATACTTAGTTTACTAGAATTGCAGAATTTAGGATCCCCCTAACAAGATTCAAATGAAATACCACATCGTTTCTTCAAATCAGTAGCAAACATTGTTCCTCATTATTTTTAATAAAAGATAATCTTCTCACCTAACCTATTGAAGAAAACATTCACTAATACTTTCAAAGCTTAGTAAAAAAAATAAACATCTAAGTCATTCCTCCTTTGCTTGCTCTTCATCTTGGCCTACAAGAGGAAAAAAGAGTATCCAGTCTTCTATCAAAACAAAAACAAAGAGAGGAATGGGAGAGTGACAAATTGACCTACATTAAGAAAGCAAATACCACAAAGTAAAAATGTCATAACATTGGAATTGATTTAAGAACCCACATCTCCATATCTTGAGATTATAATAGTGCCAGTCATGTAAGTATTGACCTTCCCATGTACAACTCCATAAGGATTTTTTGGACAGGCATATAGGTGAGGTAGTTAATGCAACTGTTTAGTATGTCAGTGCGGCCAGCCATTTTATCAAAAATAAAAAATAGATGATTTCATTAATAACATTTATACAACAGGGTCAGAAATTGGAATTTATATCCATCCTTTCTGTGTTGATTTACATATATCTCTAAATTTATTGGAGAATTGCTTGGACTAAGGTTTCTATGCTTATACAAACAATTTCTGATTGTGACCTTTCTGAAAAACTTCATAGCTTACAACAGTTGTTAGGATGATCTTCGTCATCCATCAATCATTTGTAGTTCAGTTTTCACTAGCAGCACTATGGATGCTTTTTACACTATTATAGCCCTATAAAGGTAATTGGTTGCATATTAGAAATTATCCCAACATAAATGAGGATCCTAGACAACAACTATAGAAGACCAACGTGTAAATTATCCCAACATAATTGTAGTTCTATTCATTCTTGTCTGTAGTTTCTCAAAATTGCCAGTTTGTTTTATACATATTGACACAAGATGGATCTAGTGATATTTAGTTAGACTACAAGGTTCCTTCCCATGAGCAATGGAATGATGTGCTTCAATTTGATATGCAGTTGCACTATTTACATTTAAGTAGTTGAGCCAACCGACTGACTACTCCAAAAGACTATCAAAGAACATGTCATGGGAACATTTGCGAGATCAGCATAAAAGATATAGATTAAAATTAATCAGAATAATAATTTTTCTATTCTACTTGTTTTGTTACCCGTGTGTTGTTTTTATTCTAAAACCATCAAGCATCACATAATTTCAAATAAATATTATAATTGGGAACATTCTGTTCTTTTCAGCCTTGTTGTTTTTTGTCATTTGGTGGAAGCAAAGAGGACTGTATGCCACATATAATGATTTAGCCACTATGCACTTGTTATTTGCTTTTACAGGCTATAATATATGATATGGCCTAGCTCATCACACGTCTTTTTCCCTCTTTCAAGTGTATTCCACATCAATAGCAATGCTACTGACAATTGCTCTTTTCTTCATTAGCAGATTTCTTTTGTTTTCTAATTTTCATTTGTAAATTGATTTTTTTATGGGCCAAAATGTGGGCTTTGGGCCAACGAAATATAAACGATGGGCTAGGGCCGTCGAGTTTAGCGCTGCAGTAGTGCAGAATTTTTACTGTTTTGACGTAGTGGAAGAAGAAACTCGAGTAGATAAGAACTCGTTTTCATTGTAATATATCTAGACTAACTAATGAAGTTAACATTAAGAGGTTGGGATTGAAGACTCGTACTTTTAATCCAAGCCTTGAGAGACCCTCTTGAGCTTCATCACAACTTAGAACAAGGGATTCCACCTCACAGGACACTCCCACGCTTCCCCAACCAACTAAAGGAATCCCTCCATAACGCTGAATAAGCGCTGAATTTGGGCTTTTTTGACGTAGTGCAAATTAAGTTTCCATTTGGGAGAAGTCCTGAGGGTTAGAGAGTGTTAGAAATAGTAAGAGATCAAGATCTTAACCTTGGAAAGGAAAAAAAAAAAACACACAAATCTGAACTAGTACTCACACATAATCCCAAGAAGAAAAGATGAAATCTATTATAGGAATACTAAAATAGCATAAAAATGCAAAGAACCATAAAGAAAAAACCACTTTATTAACAAGATAGATTAGAACACTATAAACTCTAGCCAATAACTAATGGCCTATGATATACTTGAATGCAAATGGGATGAAATTAAGCTCATCAGAATCCAATAACTAATGGCCTATTATATAGCTGAATAGTTCAACATTGCTTAAAATGCCCATATCTATGTGCTAAGGCAGTGACAATGATTAACATTTTCTTTGTGTGAGTTATGTGGCCGGCAGCAACATACATTATAAAAAAAAAAGGGCAACATGCATTTCTAATATGTTTTATTTAATAATAAAACATACTTTTTCTAAGAACTGATTCTTTAAGTTTAACATGATGGAAACACTAAAAGAACTGTATCGGCATTCAAAGGCAGGTTAAGAGAAAATAAATAAAGTTATGTTTACCAATTACCAATCATTAGTTGGGCTGTTTCAGTTCACTAAAATGGCTATGGCCCTCATTATGAATTTGTCCAAAAGTTCACAATAACCATTTTAAAAGCACCGATTTCAATTAAATATAGAACTTCACAGAAAAAGTGAAGTATAATAACCTTTGCCAACCCAAGTAGAAGGCTCATGCATGTCAATCCTCGATGCTTTGTTGTAGTACTGTGTAGCCAATATAAAATGCTCATCTTTTTCTCTCTGCTTTGTCTCAATCTTCCCAAGATAACTATAATAGGCACCCAAAGCATTTAGGATGGCAATGCATTCATATCTCACATCTGCAAAGTATTCATCAATCTCTGCAACACACAAAACAAAAATATAAGAATCAGAAAACAAGTAAAATGTTTGACAAAATAGCACCATATCAACATTAACACAAGCTGTCAAATGAAATATGGCCACTTGTTCTATCATATTATTCTAGAGCACAACATGAAAAGAAGGAAATCATTCACGTCAGTGAAGAAACAAAAGTACCAGGACTGGAGCCTTCTTCCAAAATTATGGCCTAGCATTGAAATATGAACAGAAGATTAAGGCCTAGCATTGAAATATGATAACAAAGGACTCAAAACAGGTCAAGTGAATCTTGGTTGGTGTGGGAAGGGAACAAGTTATCAAGTGTTTTAGACTTTCAATGTTATAAATGAACAGTAAGGACCTTAAGCATATCTCAAACTCATAAAAACCAAATTTGGACTTTGTCTGAACCTATTTGGATCTCTTATAGGTGGGGACTGGGTACATGACTCATCATCTCTATATGCACACCACCCAAACAATTCTAATCCTCTAATCCAAAGCCTCTTATGAATATAGATCTATAATTAATTATCAACGTAGATAGTCTAAAAGGATAATTCACCTCAATTAGCTACAGTTTAAAATTCATACATATTGGACAATCCCAACTCTGAGGTTTGAACCCATGAACTCAAAGTTTTTTCACAATGTGTCAAACCTACTGAGCTATGTGAGGCATTTGTAGTTTTGTAGACAACCGTCTCTATCACAGCAATTAAATAAAAGCACAAGCAAGGCATAGAAACAAAATTGAATGAGTCATTAGATATTAAAATGCAAAACCTAACAAATTCAGTATTACTTAGGAAGAAGAAACAGGATCGAACAATAGTGGGATCATAGAGTGTTCTTAAGCAAAGAGAGGATCCTGAGATTGTTGCTAGTCTTTAAAGGAGTTTAGAGCACCATTTTTGAAGTAGAGATGGTCTGGAGTTGGACATGCACAATTATGATCAATGATGGCACAGATGAGAAATTTGATGAAATCAAAAGTTTAGGATAATAACCCAATTCTGACTATAACCTATTTCAAGACAAGTATAACACCACACAAACCAACAAAAATCCAAAAGTCATGTAACTCCAAAAGATTTAATACTCAATAATTCTGCAAGGTTCAATAAAATTTATCAATAGATATATAAAGTAGAACATCAATTAAACTCGGCCACAGGATGGATCGATCAAGAGAAGAGGAAGAACAATGGTCTTAGGATGCTTACTGAGGAACATTCAGCAACGAAATGGAGAGCTTGACAGGTACATAAAACACCCCATTGAGTTCAAGAACCTCATCTAGGAGACATATATTTATAGATGGAAAACAGACATTAATACAGAAGCCAAAATGGTTACTAATGTGGAGCTCACAAACATATTAATACATTCACAAACACTTTCTGAATGTGGAAAGTGTACTGGCATTGGCTGTTACCATTCTTAGAACAAGTTTTCCATTTAATCTATATAAGCTTTGTACAGTCAAAAGTAAGAGGTGGGAGTAGGGAAAAAAATATCACCTAGAAACAGAGATTAAGAGCATCATCTCCTTGTGAATTCCTGAGGCTCGAGAATCCACAAAGTCCCCAATTGTTGATGAATTGGACCATGATTGACAATTAGTTTGAGATGCCTAGAAAGCGATCATTCCCACAACTTAGAAGAAGTTCTGGCTGAAGAAGATTGTAGTCAAGCCCCACAAGTTTTGTTGTTCGAGCGCATATCCACCTTGCAAAAAGCATAGGAGAATAATAGAACCCAATTCAGTATAAATACTTGTATTTTATAATAATAACTGTGCTATAATAATAAAATAAAGTGCCTAGTAAACCAAAAAAAAAAAAAATTTACTTACAAGTAATGCCCTTCAAATATAACTTATTTGTTAAGCCAATAAATATATCTATTTTTTTTTTTTGGAAATTACATTGCATCCCAAACCCGAGTTTCAAAGTTGCTTATAACGGGAACCATTCCTTAAAGAAAAAGTACCGATTCACGCATGCATAAGTTGGTCGTGCATGAAAAACTTTTGTTAACAACTCCATTAGGAAGGATAGACTTGAGAGATTTATAATTTTTTTTGGGTGGGGGGGCATAATTAATACCCAAGTACATAATTTTTATTTACTTTCTATTTGCATAATGATATTGTAAAAATTATGAATTGATATGCATATATTAGACAAAGCAATCAAAAAATCAGATGTAAGAAGGGAGAATGTCACCATGTCTCATTAAGACTCTTGTTCTCAAGAGACAATGCAGTGAGATGTTTTAATGAAGACAAAGATGTGGGTATTGGACCTATGACCCCACAATTTGAAAGACTCAACACTGTGAGCCTACTAAGTGCCCCTATAAACAAGGCTAGCCTTGAATTTATAGGGTTATTTTCCACCAATAAGTACTCTAAATCAACTAAACCTGAAAGGGTCTTAGGGATTGGTCTTGTTAAATCTGCCTTCTTTCCTTTATTTTGTCAGAAATTCTCTCACTTGGCCATGCTTATAGTACTAAGCATGTTATACAGAGGTGGAAAAAAAGGCAGCATTTATGAAAACATCAGCCTTGACATACTTTTTCTAACTAGGCAAGCAAATACCACTGACTAGGATACAAAGAACATCTTCAGCCACTACAGTAATGCATACCTTTGTTCCCAAACATCAGCCTAGGGCTACATGGACACTAAGCTGGCTCATATCAGCAAGTATTCTAAGAATACATAAGTTAAAGTTGAAAACAATTACAGCCAAACAAAATTCATACAACCTTGATTTAGTTAGTTATGCATCCAATCATTCACATATACCCATTAAAGCATCCATCTTGGTTTCACTCAAATCACCTAACATTCCCAAGTTGGTTATGATTGATGATGGTCCATGGATGATGAAATTCAAGAAGTTTCATATATGAATTTGTTCTACTACAGGGTTCAGTGATGCTAGCCATTAATAAGCACAATTAACTATTTGATGATAATGCAAGCATGCAAAATTCGTCCCCCTCACCAAATATAACCAATTTCAGAAAGAAAAAAAAAACATGCTAGCAACCAAACATATCCATGTTAAGTCTAAACTAGAGTGAAAATAACAACTATAAAATTTTGCTGATCAAACGTACATGAATCTATAATGGCCAACCTCTTCAAAGAACAACCTCCATAATGGATTCATCTCCACCTGCACCAATCACAAGATGATGATGATGATGTATGTGTCGATCATAATAACCCATGGAATCGATGGTACCTGATTCACAATTGGTGGGACTGATGCATGTTCTAACAGCCATTCGATCTTTCTACAAGAGAAACTCACACCAATGGACTTACATATCCCCATATCCAAACATTTCTCCATTCCAGCCCATGTTGACTCCATGTCCAACACTTCAAAGTCTTCTTCATTAGGCACAGCATATGAAGCCCATTCCTTCAATTTGGCTAGCCAGTGTACAAGGTACAATACATTCATATTAGTAAATCAGGAAAAAAAAAACAGAAAATCCTCGTCAAGCAGTCCCATATAGACAGCCACCTGGTTTCCTTATTTATTATCCCTTCAAAACAGCCCATCTCATCACACATTCATCCATTCAGAGTATCGTGACTTGACCCCAACCAAAACCTATTCATACACAATTTCTACCATACTATTAATGAATTTCAGAACATAGGTTATTGCTGGTTGTTTGAGGGTAATGGATTTATGTTTCACTGAAAAACTTGTCAATATCATTCTGTTTATCAACAAACTTAATGGGTATTACAACTCTGAAACTGTGCTTCAAAAAAATACTACAGAATCGGAAAAATAAAGTTTAATTACAGACAAGTGTAACATCAAATTCCAAATGATAGATTAAGTGCCTAATCATACCCGAATTGTTGTTAGTAGTTCATCGTGGGTTGTATTGTTCTACCATGTTCATTTAAAAATTATGAATGACTCATGATAAACAGAACCTCTAGCAAATCCTGTCACATTCAGCAACTCTAGCAGAACCTCAGGTTTATTGTAAGGTATTATGTAAAATATGTTTTCATTTCAACTAAGTAGTTAAGTACTGTTACAGGATCATTTTTAGATGTCCCAATAACTAACATCTTACCTATCAAAATAATGGCAAATCTCACTTAATAACACCTAACCATACAAAAGTCACTGAAATACAAATGAAAGGCTTATAAAAAAATATTAAATGAAAGGAAAAAAATGGTAACACATACCTGTCCACAATCAAACAGTGCTGCCAGGTTCAAACATCGGATATGTGACAATCATAAACAGAGCTGCTTGGGCAAACAAGTAGGGAAGCTCAACAACCACCTATAAAATCAAGTTCATGTTAGCACAACAGATGGGAAGTATTAAAAATGCACAACGATGATGCTTACCTTGTATACACAATCATGAGGATGTAAGACCATCAAATTTGGATCAATGCATTCTTTCAAATGTATCCTGTTCCTATAATCAGGATCCACCAACTTTAGTTTGCATTATAATTTAGGCTAATTCATTTGAAAATGTATTAAAAATGGGGACTTGTTTAGTGATGAAACGACCTAACTGGTTTAAGCTGACAGTAACTTGGGAAAAAGCTTTTGTAGTTCATTATCTCGGTTTAGCTGGTGAATCCTATAAAATAAAATGATTTTCAAGTCCAAATGATACATTGTCCACACATAATATTTCATCATCGATATGTATAATTTCCATTCATGTGGAGGATTATTATTCATTGTAAAATAATAAAATATAGAAATGTTTAGGATTTTGTAATATTTTAGAGCACCTTGAGTCTACTTCTAAGTTCCAACTTAGACCAGGTTGTTTTCAAAATTCTTTTGTTGGTCCTAAATCTCAAACGTAACGACATCATTTTCATATACTTAGTTTGGACATTAGGGTTGAATAAAGTATTCATCCACAAATTGGCTACTTGCAATATTAGGTTCTCTACTCAGTAAACACCACCAGTCCCATGTTATTGAATTTTTGTCAAAGTGATGAAGAGTGTGGGGGACTTGACCTGTTTTCAAAGTGATAAACAGGGAAATGCACATAGATAGATCTATTCTGACACTAGAAATTAGTAAGAGATTAATATAATTAAAACCCAAACTTCAAATATAAGTAATTAAAGCCAAGTATAAGTTCTAACTTTGTAATATATTGTTTACTAGTTCAATTATATGTCATCTATATCAACATATACTGATGAGGAAAAGTTTGTGTAAGTGTCATGTAATTAACCTCAAGTTATATATATATATATATTCAAGCAAGGCGTAGATCGTTCATGAACACCCCATATATGATTTTTCCACACCTAGAGACAAAATCATAAAAATGGATACCATAAATATAGAGATTGATGGATGACCAACAAATACATAGTTATCTTGGCCTTCTACGCCATAGAGTTGAAAGCCTCCATATGATACATTTTTGGTACAAATCACCACGTAAGCAGGAAAGGTGAAAGCCTCCACATGATACATTTTTTATGAACAAGTGAAGGTGAGGTTTTGATCACACTTCTCTGGTACTACCACTCACAGAAATGCATTACTAAACCAAACACCAACTTATGGGACTAATCCAATACATTCCAACATGCTGAAAGTAGTACAACTATGTAGCAAAATCATAACACAAATGAAGGCCACCCTAGACATTATAATGGTAATTAACTCACATTTCAGTACAAAATACAAGCAAGACAATCCATAATAGTCTAAGATAGAGATAAGATAAGACCAAGAAAGCTAAAATGAGACATTTATGAAGTTGGAGCAAAAAAAAAACCGTTTACGGCAGCCAGTCATACTTACAATTAAGATAAAAGGAAGATATAGAAAATCAGTAACATATACAGAGAAACATACCCACTAGTCCTATGGACTATATGATAAATATGGGGGGTGAATGGCTTAACATGCAACTCCACAAGGTAGTTTCAAGTATTCTTCTAATCTATCTCACATTGGCTTAATTCTCTCTAGTTCTCTGTCTTTCCTTCCTCACAAGTTACCCATCTTCAACACTCTCTTTACAATTCCTTCAACCTCTTATATGAAAACCATTTGCCTATAAATCCTTGAATCCCCAGTCAGTCTTCTTTTATTTCCTGAAACTGTAGAGATCTATAACCATCTCCTCTCTCTACCTAATTCCTCACATCATTTCTGAACTTTTTTTTCATAGGTAAGTAAGATTATTGGTTAGTAATTAGTTGGTGAAGGTGGTTTATGAACACAGATTGCGGAACCAATCTCAAAGACTTAAAATCAAATTAGTATTAACAATGTTTCATATAGTTAGCACTTAAGCAATAGTTGAAGTGATTTTCTGAACAAAATTCAAAAAAAGGAAAAGGAGCCACATTGATGGTCTTTTATGTTACACATGCTATAAAATGGCGAGCTCTTATGGCCTACAGTTACCTTCGTCATCAATTGAAGGAATTGATCCCTTTACCGCCCATGTTTGTTTTGGGGTCTTTAGGTCACCATAGCAACATTGATGGTCTTTTATTGAAGAAATACCAAAAATATACAGTTAGGATGACATTGACATACTACAATGCATAAAGTTGAAAATAGGACTACGGGGAAATATTTCTCCAATGTCAAACTTTTCAAAGAGCTCTAAAATGAAGATGGAACTAATCTTTTAATGAATTCGAGTTTATTTATAAGGATATCC
The DNA here is from genome assembly GCF_017979445.1 of Akebia trifoliata. Lineage (NCBI taxonomy): Eukaryota > Viridiplantae > Streptophyta > Magnoliopsida > Ranunculales > Lardizabalaceae > Akebia > Akebia trifoliata. Next base: position 33,596,682 of record NC_141388.1, on the reverse strand, counting down.
ATGTTGGCATTCAATTGGAATTCATGACCTCATAAAAAATGATAGTAACAACCATAATCTGAACGAAATTGAAAAACAAATAGCCAAGACGTGGCAACTTCAATTCATGGTAAATTTGCTGGATAAAACCAAACTCGTTCAATTCAAGTTTGGGGGCTCCCAAACAGAAAAATTATTAACAATAACTAAAATAAGTCAAAAACAGATAAATTGGTTCTGAGTTGGCCTAGTGAGCATTGGAAAGAGAGACCTTGTGAATTCAATATAAGGTAAATGTGGAATTACTAAGAAATAATAATTGAATTTCTAGTACACCAAGTAACACATATTGAATTATAGTTACTGTTTACATGAGCCAAAAGTACAATTCTGTTCACTACAATAAAATATCAGAACATGTTGCCTCTATTGATGTTTTTTAAAGTCATATAAGGTGGTTAAAATATCACTAAAAAATCAATCCCTCAACTTAAAATCTATCACTCTTATTCTCGAGTTGCTCTTATGGAAAATTTCTTTATCAATAGAAAAATTTATTGAAGGGGCATAAAAAATAAAAATTTTAAAAAAAGATACGAAGAAATCAAAGTAAGATTATGGATGGAGAGCCTCAAGGAGCAATGGCTTTAGTACATCCAAGACTCAATTACTAATTCAAAGATATGGGTATCAGTATGTGGTTGAACTGATTGATTAACTCAATGAGGCCCCATTCAGAATTTAGCTCGACCCTATTGAAGTAATTTCAGTGCACTTAAAATGGAAGTAGAAATCACATAAATCCAAAAACATATATAGATCAGATTGCTACATTTTATTCAAATACATGAAGAAAGCACATAAATCCAATTAAAAGAAGATCATCTTCTATTTATTTTTATATATTTATTGAGAAAAAAAAACTTTTGAAATCTAAAATCCTAAAATTTTCAACAAGTACATTAAAAAAAAAATGAATAACAAAAAATAAATTGAAGTAGAAACTATTAATAAAAGATGAAATTATTCCTAAATATAAAGAAAACCTCTCTTAAAATGGTGACATTGCCATGAGAGAACAGAGAATCACATCTAAAAACCTAAATCATCAATCCAAATCCAAAGATATCAGATAAAAAACCTAAATCGTCGATACAAACCCTAAACAAACCAATCTCTTGAACTTGTAAGAATACTTACCATTACTAACTTGTAATCTAAACAAAATCATCTAAAACCCAAAAAAAATTTATACATGAACAGAAAAATAAAACTCTTCAACTATCATTCCTCACCAAATCCGCCATTAATGAGGAGAGGATGTGGTGACTCGACCACACATATGGATATATATTCATAGAGAGAAAGATAAACAAAGAGAAAGAGAGACTTACCAGCTGAGGTTTAGGGTGGCGAAAAATGTCGACCTGGATTAGGGAATCCCCCTCGTCAACCCTTACAACAGCCACCACAAAGTAGGTGCTACACTAGACGATGCAATCAGGAGCCGAACGAAGCTTCTAAACAGAAGGGTCAATCGAAACTCCAACCGAGACTCAAACGATTAGCACAAATCGTTAAAACTCTAGGGATTTCAAAGAGATAGAGAGAATGCGAAGAAGAGGAGAGAAAATGAGAGAGAGAGAATGAGAACGAAGCTTCTCTAAAATCCCCGCGAAAAATTTACGCGAATGGAGTGCGCGGGGTGTGATTTTGATTTGGAAATCTACTCTACAGCTGCGGAAACGCTCCTCCGCTGCTATAGTCACTTAATAAAAACGCAGAAATATAAAGTTTGAAATATATATAAAATTTGACTTTTGGTGGCGGATAAATATATCCGCTGCTATATGTAATTTTTTGAAATATATATATATATATATATTAAAATTTGATTTTTAATGGCGGATAAATATATCCGCTGTTATATTTAAAAATATTGTTTTTTTAGTGGCGGATCTAATCTTCCGCTGCTATATTCAATTAAAAAAAATTTTGACAAAAAGAACTCACTAAATCGAATTTTTTCTATAAAAAAAATAATAAATTTTTAGCAGCGGATATATTTATCCGCTGCTATATGCCCTGCATAATCGGATAAGTGGAGTAGTGTTTGGTCCCTATAGTGGCGGATATAATTATCCGCTGCAAAAAATCTACCCTATAGTGGCGGATATAGTTATCCGCTGCAATAAATCTACGTATATGGAGAGGGTAGAGTAGTGTTTGGTCCCTATAGTGGCGGATATAATTATCCGCTGCAAAAAATCTATCCTATAGTGGCGGATATAATTATCCGCTGCAACAAATCTACCTATATGGGAAGGGAGAGTAGTGTTTGGTCCCTATAGTGGCGGATATAATTATCCGCTGCAACAAATCTACCTATATAGAGAGGGTAGAGTAGTGTTTGGTCTCTATAGTGGCGGATATAATTATCCGCTGCAAAAAATCTACCTATATGGGCGGATGGTATTATCTGCTGTAACAAGTGAATATATAGCGGCGGATAAAACCATCCACTGTTATAAACCGCCGCTGTACATCAAAAATGTTGTAGTGAGATTTAGTGACGAATTTTTTTGTTTCCACTAAAAAGTGTAATGTTTTAGTGACAACATTTTTTTATTGTCACTAATGATTAGTCTTAGTTATAGGTTGATTTTGGACACTAACATAGTAACCACGACAAACTCTAGAATTTTTTAATATAATAGTAGATAGAGATTTAGGACAAACTCGAGGGCTTAAGAGTAATTAGACAATAGATAATTAAAATAGTTAATGCTAATGCACCCCAAGTTGGATTAGGAGAGCACATTATGGAAAACTTTTGGGAGGGCATAAATGTACTCATTCAAAAAATTCCCAATGAAAAGAATATACCTAAATAGGAGACTTACCTTGGGGTCTATGGAAGGAAAGGAATTATCTTTCTAAGAGCTAAATTTGCACTACAAATATTAACATTAGGTATTATTTATGTTATATTAACATAGGTTTTTTTGGATACGTAAACAAGTGAAGCCAGGTGATTGATCCAAGGTATGTGGTATTACTGCTCTTGGACTTTACCACCTGACCAAGATGGAACATAAATTTTGGGGTATAATTTGCACTACACTCCTGAAATACTAAAGAAAACAAAATTAAGCATAATTTAGAGCGAACAAACTTTCTCAGCATATTGGTGTCTACTGTGCGTATCAATGTTTAACAGTGTGATAAATTAAAAGTAAATGATTGTAAGATTATCTTATAATTCCAAACATGTTCTTATCAACCAAAAAAAATAAAAATAAAATAGAGCATGCTTTGCAAGGAAAGTAGAGGTGTACATTCAAAACAGAGCAATAAAGGGATGCTTCGACAGATGCAATGAGAGGTCACATGCTATATGTTATTCGTAGATGACATATTGTTGCACAAAGAAACAAGAAAGGTAGCAAACTCATACTAGAGCTATTAAGGGATACTTGCATATATGAAAGGAGAGATCGCTTGGTGTATGTTAGTTTTAGGTGAACAAATTGTTTCTAAATTATCCTTCTCATCAGCATCCTCATCTCCACTATGCTCAATTTATGAACATGTTGCCTAACTCTCATCTACATAAAACAGAGCCTCTTGTAAAAGTTTACCTTTAATTTGATTGGGATGAATAGATTAAATAGAAACCCCGGAAGGACAATAACAATTTAGCCATCCAATTCTAATTCTATGGACAACATCCTTCTCAATCTCTCCATCCTTATGGATTAAAGATCCAAGAAAAGAAAAAGGGTGCTTCAGGATATTTCCTTCCCATTAATTTTACTTTCAATTGAAACCCATTACATTCATCAGGAGTTCATGGTGATCATTGTACTCAACCATGGGTTAGTAGAGGTCAACATTATGGCATGTTCCTGATTCTAATAATAAAATTATATTATAAAAAGAAAGCATCTTAGCAGAAAATCCGAAAGAGTACAGTTAGAAAGTAAAGGTTCAACATAATAAACTCGAGATATTGGAGCCCAAGCATAGAAAGATAATATTAAAAGTGAACAGGCCATATTAGAATCATATGAAGCACCTATGAGCATGCATTCCATGCAACTCTCCCATGCCTGACATAGAAAAAGGAAGAAAGAGAAAGAAAAATGGCTCTCATGTCTCAAAAGTAAAAGATGCATTAAATTAAAAAGAAAAACAGGGGGAGCTTTCATGGTAGTGGAAGTAAAAGGTCTCATTTTTTACCTTTAATCTCAGATGTACTGGGCAAGGTTGAAAATATCTTGAAGCTTGTGGACTAATTGGAGAAGATGTGGAGGAAATTCCCTCCTTGACAAAACAATTCAAGACTAAGAAATTTAATATGGGACCCGGCTTTCCAATCTTTCCACAATTCTTTGTTTTCCAAGTAAAATCTAATGGGTCTTCTCTGAAATGTGTGATAATGAATAACACACAATCACTCTTTAAAATGATAGAGGTTTTGTGAGCTATAGTTATTTTGTTAAAGGCGTTCTTGTAGTTTGTAAATATGTGCCTGGCTAGACTTTGAGATTCTTTATAGGAAAAAACTCTAAGTATTGACCAAAAACTATTCAGATAATAAAATAAAGGAAAATAATATACCATAATCATCAAAATGAGGTCAGAAATCAGAATCTTGTTCTTGGAAGGGAAAAAACCTCTAATCTACTATTTAATTATAGGAAAAAAAAAACATAAATTGTAATAACTCCATAACAGGAAAAATTCATACCTTGATAGATTATAGGGTTCAAGAGATTTTTAGAGACTTGAAGAACTTGAAGATTTTGCTGAACCTTGTGGCTATTGTAGAGATGGGGACAAGTAAGTGTTGGAGGATGGAAATCATATCATAGAAAATTGTCTTGATATTCTCTAATCTTCCTGTTCTAGAAAATCTATATTTAGCTGATTTCAATAATATCTAGACTTTCTATTTTAAAATAATTGATTGATATATTCTTTGAATATTCCATTCTACAAAATCTGTATTGGTTGTAATTAGGATCTCTTTCCTAAATAATTCTTGTACCATCTCTATAAGTCTCTGGTGAAAACAAGATAAATTGCAAGAAGAAAAAAACTAGCTTCATCTTTGTGAATGTAGGCCTTTCAGCCGAACCATGTTAAATCTGCATGTCATTCTATTATTTTGATTATCTTATTTATGTATTTGTTATTTCCATCACGGTGTCAGAGTTGGAACTCTTATCTTGAATTTTTGTTTCTACCAAGGATTTCAGTGGGTATGTATGCTACAATCACACCATCATTGAAGATTAATTACTAGTTGTCCGAGACAACATTGATGTCCAAAAAAATAATGTTGTCTACCAGATCTTCTTCAAGCATTTTAACACTATACATTGCTGAATAAAAGTTATCCATCCTTGTTTGCACAAGGTGTGCTCCAGCAACTACCATCTTAACATCAGTTTTTTTCTTACCTCTACTCTCAGGTCAGTGCTTTAGCATTATAAATCTCCATAACAGAAATGTCACACATGAATCTAGGTATGAGACTGACATCTGCCCCATTTAATGGCTTAAATTATTTGTCATGGTCAAGAGCAGCTTTTCTCTCTCTTTGTGGGAAGTCCAAACTTGGGTATATCAATGGAAAAATAAGCTTCAAGTATTGATGACCCTATGTTTGAGGAATGACAATCAAATGACCAACTTGTGATATCTTGGATTCTTAACTCAATGGAACCCAACTATCTGAGATCTTTACCTTCTCAGAAAATGCCAAGGACCAATGGGATTCAATAAGGACTATGTATAGTCAACAAAATAATGTATCCCGAATATTTTAACTAAAGAAACAGATTGCTCAAGCCAAGCAAGGAGATCAGTCCTTTGTTGAACACTTGGGCTATCTTAAAAGTATGTGGGGTGAGTTGACTCTTTAATGTCCTTCCACCACAGATCTGACTGTCCATAAAAAATGAGCTGGGCAAGGCAAGATTTTTTAGCTACTTGCTAGCTTAAAACCTGATTATGAAAATCTGAGAAACCAAAGTGTAATGAGCTTGAGTTTTCTTCTTTAAGCAATGTTTGTGCTAGTATACAACAAGAGGAAAATCATGAACCCTGGAGCTAAAATGATCAGTGATAGTTCAGAAAATACTGTCTTTATTGCCAATAAAGACAAAACTAATGTTGGAAGATCTTCCAACAATGGAGGAAGAGGATCTAATAGTTTTCAGGGCTTCGGTTATGGTGGAAGACTTCCTCCTAAATGTGATCATTGTGGTGCTATAGGTTATGTGAAAGACAAATATTGGATCCTTTATCCTCATATCAGACCTTCGAGAGACAACAATACAGGAGATAAATTTGTTGCACGTACGACATCAACTGATACAAAAATATCTGTTGCAAAACTTGTAGAACTTCAACAATTAAGCAAACCTAGCATCTCCCTTCCTACACAGGTTTCGTCTCTTCCAACACAAGAAATTGGTAAGTCTCATGCTATGTCAACTTCTTATGATAATTTTACCTAGGTGATTGACTCTGGTGCCACCGATCAGATGACAGGAAATCATACATGTTTGTCAAATTTTAAAACTGTAACCAATAAACAACCTGTCTCCATTGCTAATAGTTCTTTGGTCCCCATCCAAGGACTTGGCCAAACTAACTTTTTTATTTTCAGAATTTCCTGATTCTGATGTTTTGTTTGTTCCATCATTCACTTCTAATTTGTTGTCAGTTAACAAAATTACTCAAAATTGAAATTGCCATGTTATCTTTTCACCCAAATCTGTGATTTTTCAGGAGAAGACCACGGGGAAGAAGATTGGTGAAGGAAGATTCTCGCATGGACTCTACCTTCTTGATCAAAATAATAAGTCATTGATTTCCCAAAGAGGAAATGTCAATGAACCTAAGTTCTGGCGCTACCATCTGATTTGGATGTCAATGGGACATCCATCTGATAGGGTCTTACACTCTTTGATGCCATCTTTAGATTTGGATTCTCATGCATGTGAAGTTTGTAGGTTTTCTAAACAAACTAAATTACCTTTTCAACCCTCTATGCATGTCTCTGAAGAACCTTTTCATTTGATATATTCGGATGTATGGACTTCTCCTATTGTCTCTTATGATGGTTTTATATACTTGGTTACATTTATAGATGATAGATGTCACGCAACTTGGATTTACTTGCTAAAAAGGAAAAGTGAAATTTTGATTATTTTAAAAAAAATTTCATACCATGATTTCCATCCAATTTAATGCTAAGATCTAAATTTTTAGAACTGCCAATGGTAGACTTCGTTATTTTGGCATTATACATCAAAAAACTTCTGTTGGAATAGCCCCAACAAAATGGGGTTCTTGAAAGAAAAAGCATACATCTTTTGGAAACTATGAGATCTTTAATGTTTCAAATGAACATTCCAAAAATCTGTCTCATGTGGTTTTGATGGCATGTTATCTGATTAATAGGCTACCTAGTAAAGTCCCTAAATATAAGTCCGCTCTTAAAATTCTTAAAAGTAGAAAATTTTATTTATCACATTTACGTGTTTTTGGTTGTTCTTGTTATGTTCATATTTCTAGGCAAAATAGAGATCAATTTGATAAACATGCTACTAAGTGTGTATTTCTTGGACATTCCTCTACAAAAAAATGTTACAAGTGTTATGATCACACTTTAAAAAAACTATATATATCCAGGGATGTACACTTTATTGAAACCGAGTCCTACTTTTCAAAGATCCTTCAAGGCAATCATGGAAATAGGACTCAGGGGGAGTAATCTAGTAACCTTATTCCACCCACCAAGGGTGTGCCTCAGCGGAAAGACGCATGACTAGAGTTTGCTTCTCTAGGTTGTGCGTTCAAAACTCTGGACCATCCTTGATTAACTGCCGCATGTGCTGTGTGGGCCAGGTGCATGCGGCCCTGGATTAGTCCTGTCGGGTATGACTGGGAAAAACTGGATCAGGCCTGTCCTATGGACTGTCTGATGAACCGGGGCCCGGTCCGCTACCAACGGGGATACCATGTCCAAAAACAAAAAACAAAAAAATAGTAACCTTATTCCATTGCCTAATATTGATCTTGGTCATAGGATGGTTGAATTCCTTAGAACTAACCAAATAGTGGAAAATAAGAATGAAAATAAAATTGTGCAAGATGAAGATCCAAACAGTGATCATGAACAACCTCAAGATGATCACGGAAACAGAGAATTTATTGCCCCCCTGAACAAGTTCTATTCAGGTCCCCTCATATCCCTCGTTCTTAATCTTGATTGCAAGATTTTTATACTTATAATGTTGTGTCTTTTCCCTTTCAAAATCATATTTGGTATGAAAATATTTCTCTTAATTATCTTGCTTTTTTAATTTCTCTTTCTAATAATAGTAGACTCACTAATTTTCAGGAAGTATGGAGGAAGGCCATGGGAAAGGAACTTCAAGTACTTGACAAACACTGTACTTGGGAAATTGTCAAGCTACTTGAAAGAAAGAGACCTGTTGGATGTAGGTGGGTGTATAAAATTAAGTACAATATTGATGGGTTTGTTGAAAGGTACAAGGCCAGGTTAGTAGTGAAGGGATTTACCCAGACCTATGGAGTTGACTATAAAGATACATTTGCCCCAATTGCAAAAATGAACATTGTTCGTATTCTCATGTCTGTGGCTATCAATAATGATTGGCCTTTATATCAAATGGACGTTAAGAACGTCTTTTTACATGGAGACCTAGAGGAAGAGATTTATATGAATCTTCCTCCAACTTATCCTAAGGAAACTCAAAAGGGACTTGTATGTAAGCTAAGAAAAAAGTTATATCATAATGTGAAAAAAAACCCAAATTTGATTGTCTTGGGCCATCAAATTTTATGAAATTTGACGGACAAAGGGGTTGAATTGGCGTCAATTTTTTCATTGTTAAATTTTTTTATTCGACAGGCTGAAATTGTCAAATTACTGAAGGATGGGAGAAATTCAATAGCTCTAAGCCGTCAAATTTGATTGGGTTGACAGCCCAACTGATGGTAGGTCAACATCTGGATGTTGTACTGTAGTTGGAGGCAAATTAGTTACCTGGAAAAGCAAAACACAAAATGTGGTTGCTTGCTCTAGTGCTGAAGCTGAGTGTAGGGCTATGACCTCTATTACTAATAAATTATTCTGGCTAAGTTCCCTTCTTCAAGATATGGGACTGCAGATATTTCTACTAATGGAAATGTTTTGTTACAACCAAGCTACTATGCGTATTGCATCAAATCCTATTTCTCACGAGAAAACAAAGCACATTGAAGTCAACTATCATTTTGTTCAAGAATAGGTACAAGAAAATATTGTGAGTACTCCTTATGTTCGAAGTGAAGATCAACTAGCTGATATTTTCACCATGGTAGTTCCCAAAGCTAACTTTCTTCAAATTTTATTGAAGTTGTGCTTGATGGATATTTATGCACCAACTTGAGGGGGAGTGCTAGAGTAGGGAAATCATATCATAGAAGATTGCCTTGATATTCTCTGATCTTCTTAATCCAGAAAATCTATATGTAGTTGATTTCAATAATATCTAAACTTCCGATTTTAGAATAATTGATTGATATATTCTCTAAATATTCCATTCTACAAAATCTGTATTGGTTGTAATTAGGATCTCCTTCTTAAATAATTCTTGTACCATCTTTATAATCTTTGGTGAAAACTAGAGAATTGCAAGAAGAAGAAAACTAGCTTCATCTTTGGGGATGAAGGCCTTATAGCCGAACCACGTTAAATCTGCGCGTCCTTCTATTATTTTGATTATCTTATTTATGTTCTTTATTATTTCCATCAGTAAGTGATTAGGAGAAACATAGTTAGACATTTAGAAGAGAGACGATTAATTAGAGGTAAACAAATTAGTAAATTTGTAAATAGAACAAAATCAGTCGATTACCTGATGTTTAGATTAACTTGGGTTCAAGATCGAGTGGCAAGTAATATCATGAGTGATATTTCGATTGAGCAGAGAAGATCGAGTAGGGAGGGTTATAGATCTGAGAAATTTTAGATCGAGTAGAGATAGTTAGAGATTTGAGAAACCTTAGATCGAGTTGAGAAGATCAACTAGAGAAAGTTAGCGATCTAAGAATCCTTAGATCTGAGATTTTCAACCCAAAAAAACCTCTTCAAAGGAAAAAATGGTTGGAGAATCCCAAACCAAACCACTCAAATTTTGACTTTAATGGCAAAACAATTGAAGATTTTGAGAGTAAGAGCTTTTCTTCCGAAAAGAAACCTCTTTAAATTTTGAAAATGGAGAAGAGATTTTAAGGTTTAATCGCTTAATCGAGCAAAGAAAAGGGAGATGAGGGTTCGATCACACAAGAGAGAAGAGGATAGACAAATTTGTTATTCTCACCTCAGCATTTACATAGTAAACCATAACTTGAGACAACGGTTTACACAAAATTGATCTCTAAAGTCACACGGAATTTCTCCCGTCCCTCCTCCCACGAAAAATACACACATAAAGCAGATGTTTATTTACAATATGAGGGAAATGTCTAAACTGTTGTTTGTAGTAGTGACCCCGAGGTTTTACTATAGTGTTTTGATCCACTTAATTTCATACTTTACGGATCTAATGCAAAATTGTATACATAAATCATACTTTTGTTCAAATTTATTTCTTTCACTGTATCTGGAATACACCTTTCATGTTGAACACTTTTATCAATTAGTTATTGGAAAAACATGAGAATCAATAATTTGTACTGTGATTTTGTAATCTGGATTGTTATCTTTCATTGTAGATCTCACTTAATTGCATGTTTGTTTATGAGACCAAGTTTGATCTAACAACACTTTAATGTTTTAAATTTTTGATACATAGAGTATATTCAACATGTAACATGCACAAAAGTAGATCACCCACGGGGTAGGCACAGGTAGGCACAGTTATATATATATAAACAGATTTTCATTAAAAGAATTGATTCAAAGCTTTGAAAACGAATGGCAACTAAACCTTTACTGAACTCCCAAGTTTAGAATCAAAGTTAATGGAGAAACAAAGTTCATTGCGTTTTTTTTTACAAACCTGTGATAACGGATCATATCTTTGGCTTCCACAAGTTGAATTCACTGCCCCTTAGTAAGATTGGAAACTTTACTAAATTAGTAAGGCTAGTCTAACTCTAAGCACAATCAGATCAATTTTTCATGACTTGAGCTCTACCTATCCCACACACAATTTACAACTTTAATGCTTTCTTCTCATCAAAATGTGATCACAATGGCAACTATTTAAGTGATTTGCGAAGAAATGAAATTTTTTCTAGAAAATAAATTTTTCAAAACAAATTCTACTGGACTTGGATAATTAAAGATGGGAGAGGGTCATTTTTATCCCAACTCATCTTATAATCAAATTACAAGAATTTTGAATGGCTTCCTACATTTTTTTTCTCTAGTCAGCTAACATCTGAGATCATAGAGACATTTTTCATTTCTTCCATGAAAGTCTATGATTTATTAATCATACTTGCAGCATTTTGTCTTTATATATGAATTTCGTCAGGAATGTCTTCTTGAAAACCGTTTTTGTCAATAAAGCCTATTTTTCAGAACTAAAGGAACCAATTTGACTTCATCTAACAATCCCTGCACCTTAGAAATAAAATATAAATTAGGAATATTTTACTTACCAATAAAACTAAAAATAACAATTACAATTCAAGGAGGATCTCTACTACCATGCAATCCTGAGACATGCAGACCCATGACCTAGAGACGAAAGGTGACAAGTGTTTGCATCAACAAACATTAAGAAGGCGTATAACTTGGCACTAACTAGGATGGATTATGGTCTAGGGAATCCCATATTTATGTGAATTATCATATTTGTACTCTATAAAACTGAGATGAGGAGACCTTAAATACCATCTTTTCCCCACAATGTCATTTGTTTCATGTATGTATTTTTTTTACTGGGTATTTAAGTTCGGTTCGTTTCTAACAAAATGAATGTTGAACCAGTTAATCTTCAATAATTTTCCAAAATTACAACTTACAAGTACACTAAAAGAAAAGCCCACATCAAGATATGGTTGTAGCAATATTATAAACTACTTCTCTACGTAGATTTCTAAATGAAGTTGAACATACATGTCTCTATGTAGATAATGTACAATACCTCCGAACCTTCGCTCAAAATCCCTTCATTCTAACCTTTGACAGATTGAAAGCACCCTCGATCCGCGGGGTGCGCGGATCCGCTTTTGACCCTTGAGGTTTGGGAGTCGCCACCTAGTTATTGTGGTCTAGGAACCAAACTGACTCTAACATGGATAAAAAGAACTAATCTACCACAAAAAATCTGAATTCGGGGATCATGTTACGGGGTTGGAAGGTGTTAGGCACCAACCCCGCCCGGCCAAAGCCGGTCTCTAGTAACTTCCCAAATATATCACATTGCTAAAAACCTAGATAAAAATAAAAAAATTACATACCTTTTCGATAGCAAGGATTTTGTTTCCTCAGATCTGACAAAAAGAGCTCCTTGTACTGTACTCCCTTGCTTCGTTCTGTCTCCGGATTTGACTTCGGATCTCCTAGATCAAGGTATCTCCTTGTTTTTGGATCTGAACTCTTCAAGTTTGTTATGGATTTGGGGGTGTTTTTGGAGGGATTTTAGGTATTTTCTAGACTAAAATTAAAGGAATGATGTTAGGTAAGGAGTTGGGGCTCCAAAACTAGGGTTTATGGGGGCCTAGGGGAGCTTCTAGACCTACTTCTCTTAGGGTTTATGATTTGATACGAAAATAAGGTGTGAGCACCTCTATTTATAGATTTTTTTAGGGATTGATTTGGATAGAGTTAGTATTTAATTAGATTTCTTTTAATTAGAGTTGTGTTTTAGTTAGACTTGTTTTAGGTAGAATTGTGTTTTAATTAGAATTGTTTTAGGAAGAATTATTTTTAAGTTAGAACTCTATTAGATTGAGTTATTATATAATTAGAACTCTATTATAACTTTTGGTCTTATTTGATTGACTTTTAATGTTTTGACTTTAGTCTTAATTGATTGACTTTTAATATCTTGACTTCAGTCTTGCTTAATTGACTTTAATTTTGACTTCAGTTTCACTTGATTGACTTTAATACTTTGACTACAATCTTGCTTGATTGACTTTAAATTTTGGAGAACCCCCTTCCATTATTTCTTTAATTCTTTGGACCCCCAAATGGAGGGGTCCTTAAAGAAATATCCCACGAACCCTCAACAATTTTACCCGAAAGTCCGATTGATCAATTTTTTAGGTTCAAAATTTTAAATTAATTTCATTAATGTTTCACTTTAATTATTTAATGTTTTATTTATTAATTCGAATTTTTTAATTATGAAAATTATGAAATTACCATTTTACCCCCGGAGAGGACTTTTCACGTTTTAAGTCGGTTTTTAATGTTCTAGGATGTTTTAGAATCGATTTTTCGTAAGGAATTCAATGGAAATATTATTTTGTGTCATTTATGAAGTTTTTTGTGTGAAATGGTTGTGAACTTTATGAGGGGCATTTTCGTAATTTTGTCGAATTCTTTTAAAATTGGTGAAATGATTTATTTGGTTTCGATTTGTTATTTTATGTATTCGAGAGAGTTTTCCTAAGCGTAATGTAGGCTCTAGGGTTGTTTTGAGGTTAGGGGTATTTTGGTAATTTGATAATTTTTTAGTGATTTTTATCGTGAAGTTTCTTTTTGGTCTGCAAGATGATGATTTCTATGTTTCTGGGGTCGTATTTTCCTAGTGTAGCGTGGTTTCTAAGGTTTTGTCAATTCGAGATACCTTATCCGGATTTCTGAAACACATCTGGTAACAAAATAAAGCAATGGAATACACATCCATCATTGGGAATCATTACAATTGGATTGACGAGTTGATTAATCAGGCGAGTGCAAAAATGGGGTGTCTACAGATGCCCCTCTTTGACAGAGGGTTGAAGCAAGCTAGATAGCAAATCTATTTTGGTAGATAGTGCGATATCTGAATGCCAAAGCTAGTGACAGTTCATTTTGCAGCCTGATTCAGCAATTCGTCAAGGTGTTCGAATCCTTGAGGGTAAAGTTCTCCCCGAATTAAAAGATTGTCAGGTCCTTGAGCGAGAGCTCTCACTAACAGTGTCAGATCCTTGAATTTTAGAGAATTCTCCCTGACTAAAAAGTGCAAGTGTGTGCACTGTGTGAAATTGAGTAAAATCTGAGTAAAACAAAACTCGAGAAAATTTGAATGATATTTGAGACAAATCTGAGCAAAAGTTGGGAGAAAGTTAAATGTCCTACTCTACCTACTCTAGGTGAAAGAGTAATAAATTTATATTTTTTTGAGAGTCTTATTCTACCTACTCAAAGTGAAAGAGTAATGCACTAAATTTTTTTTGGGAAGTTTTACTCTACCTACCTGGAGTGAAAGAGTAATGAACTTTTTTTTTTTTTTTTTTGAAGTTTTTTTTTTGGAAGTTCTACTCTACCTACTCGGAGTGAAAAAGTAATGAACTAAGCTTTTTAGAAGTCCTACTCTACCTGCCCAGGGTGAAAGAGTAATGATCTAATTTTTTAGGAGTCCTACTCTACCTGCCCAGGGTGAAAGAGTAATGAACTAATTTTTTTTTTTTGGAAAGTTCTACTCTACTCTACCTACTCGGAGTGAAAGAGTAATGAACTAAATTTTTTTTTGGGAAGTTCTACTCTTCCTACCCGGAGTGAAAGAGTAATGAACTAAGCTTTTTAGAAGTCCTACTCTACTTGCCCAGGGTGAAAAAGTAATGAACTAATTTTTTTGGGAAGTTCTACTCTACCTACTCGGAGTGAAAGAGTAATGAACTAATTTTTTTTTGGAAAGTTCTACTCTACCTACTCGGAGTGAAAGAGTAATGAACCAAGCTTTTTGAGAGTCTTACTCTACCTGCCCAGGGTGAAAGAGTAATGAACTAATTATTTTGGGAAGTTCTACTCTACCTACTCGGAGTGAAAGAGTAATGAACTAATTGTTTTGGGAATCCTACTCTACCTACCCAGGGTGAAAGAGTAATGAATTAATTATTTTTGAAAGTTCTACTCTACCTACTCGGAGTGAAAGAGTAATGAACTAATTGTTTTGGGAGTCTTACTCTACCTGCCCAGGGTGAAAGAGTAATGAACTAATTTTTTTTTTTGGAAGTTCTATTCTACCTACTCGGAGTGAAAGAGTACTGAACTAATTATTTTGGGAAGTTCTACTCTACTTACTCGGAGTGAAAGAGTAATGAACTAAGCTTTTTGAGAGTCCTACTCTACCTGCCCAGGGTGAAAGAGTAATGAACTAATTTTTTTTTTTTGGAAGTTCTACTCTACCTACTTGAAGTGAAAGAGTAATGAACTAATTTTTTTTTGGAAGTTCTACTCTACCTACTCGAAGTGAAAGAGTAATGAACTAATTTTTCTGGGAAGTTCTACTCTACCTACTCGGAGTGAAAGAGTAATGAACTAATTTTTTTCTTTTTTAGGAAGTTCTATTCTACCTGCCCAGGGTGCAAGAATAATGAACTAAGCTTTGAGGGAACAAACGAGGGATTAACCTCGCATTTGACTTTTTTTTTTATAATAAAAAGTTGGATTTCATGAAGGTCTGGTAAATATTTTAACTCTCTTTGAATCTGAGGAGTTTTCAAAATTGCTATCAAGAGGGTAACCTTTAATGCAAAGTTAACCTTATCCTTTGGGGTTGAAATTGACCAGGCATCAGAACAAAAATGCCCCTAGTTTGACAAGGAACATTGCACTAGGGATAATTGAATATAATTTGAAAATAAATGCCCCTAGTGTAAGGGGGGAAACTGTACTCTTTAGAAAAAAGGAAGTGCCCTTGTTATGAAAGTTTGAAATCCTTGATTACCGCAAGCGCAATAAAGGTTTAAATTTTAATTTTGACTTTTTATATTGAAGATTTTAAGTCAGGCTCAAAGACATTGGAACAAAATATTTCTTTCTGAAATTCATCATAGAATTTGTTCTTTCTCCCCGTCGGTTCACTTAGGGACATGAAACTCTTCAGATCAATCATAGACGAGATACTTGTATCCACTGAGTCTATATTTGGTTCAAACTGGGTATTGAAACTTGATCATTCGAACTTCTGATGTTTTGGCTCGGACTGTCTTCAGCTTAGGATTTTCTTCTGTTTTTCTTTATTGCTCTAAATTTTGCCTAGATCGCCTTTTCAGGTTTTCAATCTAGCGAGCTTGCTCTAGTTTTTGCCTAGATCGCCTTTTCAGGTTTTCGATCTAGCGAGCTCTTCTCTTTTTTTTCTTGGCTCTGATTGTTGCCAAAGTTGTCCTTTTAGATTTTCAACTTTGCGAGCTTGCCTTAATTTTTGCCTAAGTTGCCTTTTTTGGGTTTTCAACTTAGCAGGCTTCATCATTTTTTATCTTCTCATTCTCTTCTAAACTTCTGGAGTTACTGTCTGATCATACTTTGCCACCTTCCTTGACTTTTCACACGGTACTTAGGAGGACTTTTATAGGTAGGCTTAGGACTGGGTATAAAAGAAAGGGATTTTGAGGCTCAAAAACCCAAATGCCCCTTGTGTGGCATTTCCTTTTAAATTATTTTCTTTTTTTCTTGAATTTTCTTCCCCATTTTGAATTTCTTTTCTTTTGAATTTTTTTCTTGATTTTTTTTATATTGTGTGGGGAAATAGATTTTTTTTGATGTGGTCGGGCCTGAAGTAACTTCTCAGGTTGCCTACGTACCCCAGAATTTTGGGATCAGACCAAACGTAGTTCGAATTTTTCCCTCCCCTAGGTTAGGTGAACGAGCTCAGAAAGAAAAAGGCATAATTTTTTTTTTTTTGAAAAGGCTGCAAAGGGCTGAGAAATGAGATAATGAACTGGGTAGCAAGGAAATTGATTCGGCCAAAGATGGCCTCCTTAAATGTAGTACCGTTTGATTTGGTCAAGGTTGGTTGGTTCTGGTAACTCGATTCCATCATGATCTTGAAGTCTGACAGCTTTTCCTGGTAATATTTCTTTGACGATGAACGGACCACCCCAATTTGGTTTGAACTTTCCCCGGGGATCAAAAATAGGTGCCCTGTTCTCTTTGAATACTAAATCCCCAACTTGTAAGTGACGGACCTTGATTTTCTTGTCAAACGCACGAGCGACTCTTCTTTGATAAGCTTGCACGTGGTACAATGCTCTTAGTCGTTTTTCTTCGATCAAATTCAACTCTTCATACCGTTGGCGAACCCAATCTGCTTCTGACAACTGACTTTCTAACAAAATCCTGAGAGATGGAATCTCCATTTCAACTGGCAAGACTGCTTCCATGCCATACACTAAGGAGTAAAGAGTAGCTCCGGTGAAGTATCGAATTGAGGTTCGATATGTCCATAGCGTGAATGATAATTTTTCTGATCAATCTCGATGTGATTGACACATTTTCCTGATGATAGTCTTGAGACTCTTACTGACTGCTTCAACCGTTTCATTGATTTGAGAACGGTAGGGGGATGATTTGTGCTTCCAGATCTTCAACTTTAAACATAGAGTAATGATTTATGCTTTGAAGTACGACCCATTATCAGAGATTAGTTCAAAAGGTACCCCCATATCGACTGATAATATATGATTTGAAACTCAAGATGTAGTGAGGATAGCACTGATACATTTTTATAACATCTTCTTTGATTCCATTGATATAGACGAGTATCCATTCCATGTTGAACAACACCCAAGCTTGCACCTAGCATACCCTCATGTGATCACACGAACAAGTCTTTTGAAATTTCTGAGAAAATTCATTATCCCCTTATGTTCCTCTAGAGATAAGATAGTTTCTATTTGAATCTCTTTAGAAATTTATTTCTATTCCGAGGTCAATAACCTTTGTTTTCTTGAGCCCGACTCTTATCTTCTTGCTCAGGAAAGAAATCTATCCTTGAAGCCAGATTAGTAGTTAATTCGTTAATGCGCTCGAGGTATTCAAATATTTCCTTTAGCCAATCAAATTCAAAAGGGGCGACAGACACCTCTATGACTCGACAAACTAACTCGACTCAACAGAAAAAGAGTAGACTCGATCTAAAGAAAATATGACATTGAAAAATTGGACTCGAGCTAACTCAAATAACTCATGAAAACTCAATACAACTACCCACAACGGGCTTGATTAGGACTAAGGACTGAGACATTGCTTATAACCGACAAGACTAAAGTACTATGATCTTCAGGGAATAACTGGACGATGCTGAGAAATTCTAAGGATTTATTTGGCGTTGACGTTCGTTCCAACTGACTGGACTAGTAACCCTAGCTAGACGATGGATGATTGAGCTTAGGTACAATGATAACCCTTAAACCTCTTTGAAGGTGAATTTAACCAATTTCAGTATCACCCCCTTGATAACATTTTAAATGAACCCTGAGATTTTATTAAATTCTGTGCACCAATCCATTAAACAATTCATCCGCTCAATGATTATTCAGAAGGAAATAATTTTATTGCACTCTTGAAAATTATTGGAAATAATGTTTTCATTGAATAAAACTTTCACAAATCTGATTATTTTTTTTTTTTTTGCAAGTCATTTTCTTTTTAGAAAAACATATTTTGATAATTTTACAAAGTCCATGCAAAAAAATAGATTTTTGATGAAAAACACATTTCAAAAATTTTTCATGCAAAAATAGATCTTTTGTAAATCATTTTTCCTTCATTTTCTTTTCTTTCGAAAAACATTTTCTTCTGAAAAATATTTTTTCTCTGAAAAATAGTTTGTTATTTGGAAAGCATTTTCTCTTGGAAAATCTTGTTCTTATGGAAAATATTTTTTGGAAAACACTTTTTCTTAGAAAACATTATTTTCTAGAGAATAACACTTTTTTTGGAAAACATTTTTTTTTTAAAAAAAAAACACTTCTTTTGGAAAACACTTTTTCTGGAAAATACTTTCCCTTCCTAAACCATTTTTGCTCTTTGAAAATTTGATTTCTATTTCGATTTAAATAGTCTGGCCCATAATGATCGTTGGATCGAGATGGACTAGGTCAAGTTTAAAAATGGATTTTTTATTGGGTTGGTGTACCCAATGATACTGTAATTTCAAATCAGGTTAAACAACAAAAAATTTATCCTTGAGGACAAACCCGCACATTCCTGATCTCATCATTCATATACATTCATCTCATCATTCACATGCATTCTGATCTCATCATTCACATGTGTTCTGATCTCATCATTCACATCACTCACATACATTCATCAATCACATGCATTCATTCAATAAACAACCCGGGAACACCCACGATAAGTTTGAGTCGTGACCTACTGGGAAGGTTTCTAGACTCTAAGCTTACTACGTGCAATGCATTTTTATCTGGCCACTCTTACCCAAGCACACCTATATACCTTTCAATACGTGGTGACTTGGTTTGATATATCGTATAGGTGATAATCTAAAACCTCAATTCACTTCTCTGAAGCCAAAAACAGCCAGTTTGATCTCCAGTTGAGAGGTGGCGCATAATGCTGAGCAAGGGCCCACTTCAATACCTCTCGTCTAGAATAGACGTAGTCTATCCCCCTCGTACAGTAGGGTACAGCGGGGCAAGATCTTGATTAGGCACCGGTTTTGACCAAGAAGTGCAATTGATATACTTAGACTATCTTTTATACCTACGGGTACGAGTCAAGAGTTGTAGCTTTCATAAATGGTTTGGCATCCCACGAGGGGACCGACCACGTACTAGTACTACGTTGGCAATCGGGACATGTGACTGTGTGGCTTACAATAGGTCAAAGGCTCAGGTCGCTCCAGCCTGGGTGCATCAACATACTTCTCAGAATCACCTGATCAGATGGTATTGATGCCCCCAGTTTGATATACCCTAAGGTACGTGACTGGAGTTGTGGGTTTCATGAATGACGTCGCATCTCCGAAGAGACCGGGCCACGCACTAGTGCCACGTTGGCTAAATGGGACGTGTAAGTGAGCAAAACAGTAAACGTGCATGTGGTGTGTGCAAAACAGGGTGGGGTGTGCCCGGGACCTTTTTCAAACAAATGGGCCCATGGATCCAATCAAACCAATCATACATTTAATCAAAACCAAAATCATTCAAATCATATGAATATTCAATTAAGATCACATTATTCCCATCACATAAGCACATTAACATTACGATCAACATCAATCATGTATTTCAAGCAAGATCATGGTAAATTAATCAATAAATATGGCATATGATAATGATCAAACAAACATTGCAATAGGCATAATTTTTATAATTTTTAAGGTCCAATCAATGATCACTTTTGGGTGATCCAAAATAAATCGAGATTCCAATAGGTGTTACATTGATGATAGAATGACAATGGTTGAGATGAGCTCACTCTCAAGAACATTAATTGTGCCAACATTAGATAAATTCAGATTTTCTGTGAATTAGGAAAATACAATCTGAACTTGCATCGATGATATCTAAGGCTCCCGATAACGAAATCGAGTGAACTCAAGTTCTAAATTAATCTACTCGATGAGATCTACATTTTATTAATAGGTGTCCAGACTTAGTTCTCACCAGAATGTTCTGTAAAAACGTTTTAACGTTGCTGTCCCAACTTTCATTCAGAAATAATTCCAGATTTACAGATTGAACTTGCATCGATGATATCTAAGGCTTCCAATAACGAAATTGAGTGAACTCAGATTCTAAATTAATCTACTCAACGAGATCTATGTTTTATTAAGGCTCCCAGACTTAATTCTCACTAGAATATTCTGTAAAAAAGTTTTAACGTTGCTGTCCCAACTTTCATTCAGAAATAATTCCAGATTTACAGATTGAACTAGCATCGATGATATGTAAGGCTTCCGATAACGAAATTGAGCGAACTCAGATTCTAAATTAATCTTCTTGACGAGATCTATGTTTTATTAAGAGGCTCCCAGACTTAATTCTCACTAGAATATTCTCTAAAAATGTTTTAATATTTCTGTCCAACCTTCATCATTCCATCATTTTCATAGGTCAAATTGAATCTTTCATTATTTAGGGGTCATCAAAAAGTGATCTTTAATTGAAAAAAAAAATGCAATACCCAAAATCATCTACAATCAAGACAAAAAATAAATAAACAGAAAAAATAAATAAAATAAATCCAACTAAATAATAAAAAAAATCTAGGTCATCTTGGCAATGCTCCCATACTTGGGGTTTTTCAAGTTTGATCCTCAATAGTCCCCAGTGGAGTCGCCACTGAAAGCGCCCTCGATCCGCGGGGTGCGCGGATCCGCTTTTGACCCTTGAGGTTTGGGAGTCGCCACCTAGTTATTGTGGTCTAGGAACCAAACTGACTCTAACATGGATAAAAAGAACTAATCTACCACAAAAAATCTGAATTCGGGGATCATGTTACGGGGTTGGAAGGTGTTAGGCACCAACCCCGCCCGGCCAAAGTCGGTCTCTACTAACTTCCCAAATATATCACATTGCTAAAAACCTAGATAAAAATAAAAAAATTACATACCTTTTCGATAGCAAGGATTTTGTTTCCTCAGATCTGACAAAAAGAGCTCCTTGTACTGTACTCCCTTGCTTCGTTCTGTCTCCGGATTTGACTTCGGATCTCCTAGATCAAGGTATCTCCTTATTTTTGGATCTGAACTCTTCAAGTTTGTTATGGATTTGGGGGTGTTTTTGGAGGGATTTTAGGTATTTTCTAGACTAAAATTAAGGAATGATGTTAGGTAAGGAGTTGGGGCTCCAAAACTAGGGTTTATGGGGGCCTAGGGGAGCTTCTAGACCTACTTCTCTTAGGGTTTATGATTTGATACGAAAATAAGGTGTGAGCACCTCTATTTATAGATTTTTTAGGGTTGATTTGGATAGAGTTAGTATTTAATTAGATTTCTTTTAATTAGAGTTGTGTTTTAGTTAGACTTGTTTTAGGTAGAATTGTGTTTTAATTAGAATTGTTTTAGGAAGAATTATTTTAAGTTAGAACTCTATTAGATGAGTTATTATATAATTAGAACTCTATTATAACTTTTGGTCTTATTTGATTGACTTTTAATGTTTTGACTTTAGTCTTAATTGATTGACTTTTAATATCTTGACTTCAGTCTTGCTTAATTGACTTTAATTTTGACTTCAGTTTCACTTGATTGACTTTAATACTTTGACTACAATCTTGCTTGATTGACTTTAAATTTTGGAGAACCCCCTTCCATTATTTCTTTAATTCTTTGGACCCCCAAATGGAGGGGTCCTTAAAGAAATATCCCACGAACCCTCAACAATTTTACCCGAAAGTCCGATTGATCAATTTTTTAGGTTCAAAATTTTAAATTAATTTCATTAATGTTTCACTTTAATTATTTAATGTTTTATTTATTAATTCGAATTTTTTAATTATGAAAATTATGAAATTACCATTTTACCCCCGGAGAGGACTTTTCACGTTTTAAGTC
Organism: Akebia trifoliata; assembly: GCF_017979445.1. Classification (NCBI taxonomy): domain Eukaryota; kingdom Viridiplantae; phylum Streptophyta; class Magnoliopsida; order Ranunculales; family Lardizabalaceae; genus Akebia; species Akebia trifoliata. Next base: position 33,574,201 of record NC_141388.1, on the reverse strand, counting down.
GGTTTTTAATGTTCTAGGATGTTTTAGAATCGATTTTTCGTAAGGAATTCAATGGAAATATTATTTTGTGTCATTTATGAAGTTTTTGTGTGAAATGGTTGTGAACTTTATGAGGGGCATTTTCGTAATTTTGTCGAATTCTTTTAAAATTGGTGAAATGATTTATTTGGTTTCGATTTGTTATTTTATGTGTTCGAGAGAGTTTTCCTAAGCGTAATGTAGGCTCTAGGGTTGTTTTGAGGTTAGGGGTATTTTGGTAATTTGATAATTTTTTAGTGATTTTTATCGTGAAGTTTCTTTTTGGTCTGCAAGATGATGATTTCTATGTTTCTGGGGTCGTATTTTCCTAGTGTAGCGTGGTTTCTAAGGTTTTGTCAATTCGAGATACCTTATCCGGATTTCTGAAACACATCTGGTAACAAAATAAAGCAATGGAATACACATCCATCATTGGGAATCATTGCAATTGGATTGACGAGTTGATTAATCAGGCGAGTGCAAAAATGGGGTGTCTACACAGATGAGGAGAGGTCGATCAAAATCCCTCCTTTCTTCTTCTTCTTATTCTTCAAAATCGAGATAGGGAAGAAGAGAGAATGAGACAGAGAGACATAAATAGTGCAGGAGGGGAAGAGGAAATGAAAAAAATTACGCAAATACGGAGACCGTGAAACGTTGGCATTAAGATTGATGAGATTTGCGGTGATTTCTCATTGCCTCTGTTGATCGCCACTATTGGAAGTGTTTACACAAATACTGCCTCAGTCTTCATCTATTTGAGGGCATTTTGGAAAAACAACTTCTATTTAGAGTTTTTGATGGTGGTTTGCAAAATCACCAAATGAATTCCACCCTTAAATATAAACACATTTTGTAGTTTTTATTAGACAAACACTTTCCTTACTAAGTAAGATTTTAATTTTTGTGCTCAAATAGACTACCAAGTTGGAAATCCAACACCGCAATCCTATAGATTTCATGGAAAAAAGTCAAATTCAAAACAAACAAAAATCATATATATATATATACATACTTGATCCATGGTTTTGAAAATGGATGGCCACTGAACTTCCACAGATCTCCTGATTTAAAATTAAAATTCAACAGTGAAAAGTAATATTCTTTTGAAGTTCATAGAATTTTGTTCTCTATAACCCTCTGGCACTAGATCATGCTTTTAGATGCCACAAGGCGAGCTCAAATACCCTCTTAGTAAAAGTTAAAATCTTAGTTAGTAAGGTTAGTCGGACTATATATTTTACCTACAAAGAAAGTGTGCCATGCCTATGTAATTGAGAGGTACTTTTATCTTTTAAATTAAATAATATGTTATATTTTGTGTCCAACCTCGTTGGGTAATATATAAAATTATGTCTTTTTTATAATTTATGATTATTTCTTGAAAATAAGGGAGAATAAATACTTTTGTGAAGGGAGAATTCGAAGTAAATTGAAAAAGTAAGGTTTGAATGAAATTAATTAAACTTTTCGGGGAGTATTTTATAAAAATTACTTAGTTTTGATTTTTGAGGTCCGCCAAGTAAAAGGCACTTAAAACAGAGGACTGGGGACACCTTGAGGGAGGGTGATTTGTGGTTATTGTGGAGGAATTTTGTCATTTAGGTCATTGGAGGATCGAATAAACAGGAGAGAGAAAAGTGGACTTTTTTTTGCTAAATTCCTCAAAATTTCTAATTGATTATTTTCTGATTCCTCATTTGCGTCCAAAATATGAACCACGAGAATAAAAAAGAAAATAAACTAGGGAAAAAGAAATTCATTTATTGGGCTCTACCAAAGGCATTGAACCCTTGACTTGGCTCAAATTGATTAAATCACTTACCATTGAATCCATTTTCAAAAGGGAAATTTTGGTGAATGAACGTTGTAACTTCATATACATATGGAATTATGGATATTAAGGGTCTGTTCTTTACAGAAGCCAGCTTCAGCTCCAAAAGTTGGCTTCTAGAAGAAGTAGAAGCCTAGAGCCTGAAAAGTCATATTCGACAGAAGCTTATTCGTTACAGAAGCACAGAAGCCAAAAAAGCATGTTCGTTTTAAAGCTTTTTATTGCTGGATTCTGGTAAAATGACCAAAATACCCTTAATATTGATAATGCACAAAAATAATCAGAATACAATAAATATATAATTATACTAATATATATATAATCAATTAATTTATATTAAAAAATGATTAAAATAATTATTTTCAATTTAAATAAATATATAAATTTTATGATTTTATCAAAATTTCGGTAGCACCTCCTCTTAAAAATGGACATATAAAATTTTTCTGATAAAAAAAATACCTGCATAATACACAATTTAATATCCACATAACATTCCATATATAATCTGACATTCACATAACATCCTATATACAATCCAACATCCACATAACATCACATACACAATCCGACATCCACATAATATCCCATACACATTAACATTCAAATAAATACACATTAACATTCAATCATGGATACATAGTATGGAGGCATAAACGGTATACATGGATGGATGACCATGATACCCTTATGCTTTGAAAATATGATCACTCGAGACCCAATATTAGGTAAGACCAATCATGGATACAAACATACATGAGATCATATATTGAAAAAACCATGATCCACCATTGTCAACCATGTCATATAAGGAAATCTACTTCTACATGATCAAATTGCAAGAATTACACAAATGAAACCTGAGAAATTAATCTAAATGCATGCATGGATATCTCCATTATGAAAGAAATTTGAGGGAAGGAAGTTAAAGTTGAAAATTTTAGAAGGCAAGTAGATGTAAATGAAACTGGGTTTGTTGGGTGATCCCTCACAGTAGGCTCAGCACATCAGGTCTTGAATAGTTATTGAATTAAAATTAGTATTCCAATTTATAAATTTATCATGAAATTTTCTTTAAACAAGCCATGAGATGTATTGACATTGCATTTGTTGTTTGTTTTTCATTGTTAATTAAATAGAGAAAATATCCTTTTTGGTAAGTTTAAATAACGATCCATTTTTTATTGATGAAGGGAGTGTAGAATATAAAATAACAAAGAACGAAATGGTTCAATGAACACAAGACAATGATAATGGATTTCGAGCACTGATGTTTACAAAAGAGATGCTAATCACATTATAAGACTTACTTAAGCATTGAATTATTTCCGAATTGGTAACAATCCGAAATAAAAAGAACTCATCAAGTCGATTTACAGAAAAAATCAGTAATAAAAAAAAAATTAAACAAATTATCAAAAAAAAATAAAAATAAAATAAACAAATTATCAAAAACAAAAAAAAACCAAATTAAAAATCAATACCTTTCTTGTTCGTTAATGGCGGAAAGCAAACGATGAGATCTGCCGTTACAGAAGAGGTCGTTTGTAATAAGACGAGATTTGCCGTCAACCGTTAGGGCTTTTGTTCGGTTAGTTGTGAGGAAAAGATGAGAGAGAGAGGGAAGAGATCTCTGTGACAAGGAAGGATGGTCGATCGTCGACAGTCGAACATTCGATCGAACTTGCTGGAGAAGATGAGAAACGTAAAGTGTTTCTCGATTCTTGTAACGTGAGGGACAGACGAGATAAGGGAGAAGGGTTGACAGTCGATCGGGTTGAAGGAGACGACTGAGAGAAGCGAGAAGGGTAGCAGTCGATCGATTGGGTTGAAGGAGACGAGCTGAGAGAGAAAATCGAAAGAATTTAGGTTATAACTTGCTTTGTAAATTTAATTAAAGGCGAGGGGTATTTCGGTAATTTCACTTCAACCGTTTTTCGGTAAAAACTTCACGCAAGAGCCAAACGGAGAAGCCGGCATGGAGGGACTCTTCAAAAGAGCCATTTTTGGCTTTTTTAAAAATTTATGAAGTTAAAAAAGCTGAATCAAACGTGTATCAACTGGCTTTTTAGGCTTAAAAACCAAAAAAGTTCAAAAAGCCGGCTTCGAAAGCCCAAACGAACAGGGCCTAAGCTTTTCCACCGTATCAACAATTATTTTTATTCTTTTTTTAAACATATATGATGCATTTTTCATCATTTCCTATGTTTCTTTCCAAATCTTTTTTTATAAAATGTGCTTGTCTGAGTTTTCTTTATTTATTAAGTTTCTGCTACATAGAAGTTTTTCCTCTGTACGATGACATCATGCGATGATGATGATTAGATAACATAATAATTTGTGTAGGAATTGTAAATATTAAAACTATACCAAGTCTAAATATTAACTTAATCGTCGAAGTGTTTGCATATGAGACGTTCTTAAATTCTCAAAGAAAAAAAAAAAAAAACTAAGTATAATATTGGAGAAGTCTGTATTATTTGGAGCCTTTTCAAGAAAGACGCCCTAAACCGCTACACTACGATAAACTTCCACTTTTAAAGAAAGGTGGGTCCCATTAACACCACCTTACCCACAAGAAAAGGGGGGATTTTAACTTTTAGTATTTGACATCTAACATTTCTTAGCTTATTTTATATTTCATAATTAAAATATCATTAATTGGGTCCTTGTTTGATGGTGCTATGAGGTCACTGTGGAGTATTATGCCATTTGCAATCTGTTGGTCGGTGTAGCTTGAGAGAAATAAGTGTATTTTTTAGAGGAAACAGAAGATTGTTCAGATACGATTATATCACTTTTGGATTTTATTTTTTTGTTGGTCCAAAATTTTCAAGGAGGTGGGGGGGGGGGCTTTTCTTTGAAGATTTTATCTACAATTGGGATAGGTTAGGTGTATTTCTCATGGGTAGCGTCCTGTTTGTAAGGTTTTGCTAGGCTGGTCACCTGGACTGGCCTGGAGCTAATTTGAATAAAATGTTATTTATCAAAAAAAAAAAAAAAAAGTGAAATTATCATTAAGGCTCTGAAAAATCCATCTTGCTCATCAGAGAAAAAAACATAGTGACGAAAGACCAATTCAATGTTTAAGGTTACTTTATCTATCTTAAACAAAATTAATATATTAAAATAAAATTAGTCCTGAAAAATCTTTTTGTAAAATCACACCTCCCAAGAATAGTTTTCTTGTATTTCTGAATTCTTCTGGAGACAAGAGAATCAGACTGCAGATTATTTAGCAAGATTGGGGGCCGTTAAGGTAATTTTTCCATTATTCTTGATAAATCTTCTACCCTCAAGAACTGCAGAGAATTATTCAAGAGGATCAAATATGTAACTATTCTTGAAAAAAATTGGAAAAAAAAATTCATATCTATCTCTGTTGGAATTTGTCACATGCACAAACAAACAAACACCGGATTTATTCATCAAAGGGAAGACGCAAACAAACACTAGATTTATTCATCGAAGGGAAGATGCACAAAAGAGACACAACACCATCATAACCATCACCATCGCCACCAACAACAATGACTTCAAAACCTAAAACGCAAAAAAAGAAAGAAAAACAGCAACAACAACAAGAAAAAAAAGATGATGATGAAGAAGAGATAGAGCACAAGAACCCTATTACCCTTGGAGCCCCAAAGTCAAGTTCAAACTATCCATCTCAAAATCATTGTCATTTTGGATCAATGCCCCAGTAGTTGGATCTGTATCAGTTGATCGATCAGGAGCGGGTCCGCTTGTTTGTGCCACCACTGCCGGGGAAGAAGCCCTAGAGAAAGGGAAGTAGTAGTAATTGATAGAAGGCTGTGTAGGCGGTCTAAGAGTCCCATAAGCAGGACCGGATCCATACATTTTGATTGGGTAGGAACCCGTTTCCAAGCATGGTTCGGACCATTGGAGCTCTAAATCCGAAACATTGTCTTTGCTGTATCGGTGGTGGGTGTCTCACTTGCCTCGTAGTACTGGGAGAGGATGTAGAGTATGGGTTAGGGAAGGGGCCCCTGGAGCCTTGATGAAGAACGCGTGTTCCGGCTGGAGGAGCATTTTGATGGTCACCCAAAGCCAGTGGACTAGTTATGAAGGATCTGGAGAAATGTGGGCAAGTAATAACCCAATTCACAACTTGATCGATTTGGCTTGGTTGTTGAAGATTGCTTTCCATAGGATTGTTGTTGAATGATGCCCCAGGAGCTGCTGACATGCAGCTGAGTGGGCTGCTGATGTTTAAGTTGTTAAAGTTTAATAAAACACATGCTGAATTGAAGTTGTCAAAGTCTGTTAGGCTTGACCTACTCTTCTGCTATTTTATTGGAAGTTTCTGTTATGTAACTGCAGCAGATTTATTTGCATTCTTTATGCTTTTTCTGTTTTGATAAGTTGTATAAATAAGTGCTTTGATGATCAATAAAAATACAGCTGAATAAGCCTCAAAATCTAGTTTGTTTTTACCAGCCTTTATACCTTATTTCTGTCAAAAACCAACAAACTGGCATTAGAGCTTTTATAAGTTCTTGAGAGACCTGTGAGGTTGAGTGAGCCTAACCACTTACCTTA